>NW_028301553.1:4800000-4955000 GCF_042242905.1 Orbicella faveolata
GAAGAAGAGCTATTTTGTATTTTTCAAGTGACAAACATATTTCTGTGCATAACCTTCGCGAAGGAAATTAGAGTGCATGCCATAATGTAGTGCACAATCTTCAAAACACCGATTAAGGCAATTTTCATACATTCCTTAGGTGCTTCAATTAGACTGGAGACCGTTAATGAGAGACTCTGTCTGCTACGCCTTGTCAATTGGGTTCTTTTCCTGGTTTGCATGGGATGGCAAGTTCGAGCTTCACGAGTCTATAATTCTCCTAGTCCTTTACCTCCTTTACATAGTTTTGATGAAGTTCAACAGCCGGTTAATGGAGTTAATGGCTGGAGCTAAGTAAGTAACTCCGTATATTCCTGTACGTATATTCTTTCTACTGAAATGTGAAAGGTTCTGTGATAAATATATGCAAGTCCTCTACTATGTCAGAATCAGCCGACATCTCTACCTGTAGCTGTTATATCGGCAGAAAAGAAAAACGACACGAGCACGTGCAGTTCTACCGAAGATCAAAATCTGTTAAACCACAGAGCATAGTTGAAGCGAGGGAGAGCAAGGGAGAGCGAGGGAGCGAGTTAGCGACAACGTTCATACCTAAACATTCGTGTGCATGCTTACGCGTATCGCCGTTTTAACAGTCTTAAACTCAAACTGGATCTCAGTCCTTGTTCAAATATTAAGTGCAATTAAACAGTGTAAACGGAGTTCGGTGCATGTAAGCAGCTGTGTAAACGGTAGGTGTAATATTTATAATTGAATGAATTATGTTTATTTGAATAAGTTCATAAACAAACATTTTTTTCTAATACCGACCGTCCTGTTTATTGGTCACCGAGCAGAATCACCTCAAGAGACGAAGAGCTTCCGCTGGCGTCTTATACACTGTTAGTACAAAATAATTCTGTTTTTCCTTTTTAAGTTTGATTAAGAAAATACAAAGAATAAAATCTCCCATCTAAGAATTATGACATGAACAAATATGAATGCAGTAAAAACTTTGTTTAAATACTATTGTAAACGGTAATATTTAGACCTTGACTTCTCTAAATGACAACTGAGTAGACAAATTTTGGAATAAACAAGTCTTGTAACTGTCTTTAGAGTGGGTGTGTCATATAAAGGCTAAATACCTGAGTTAATTTAACAGAGTATACATCGCGGTACTCGGCGTAAAAGCCATGTTTTTATACAAAAAAGTGTAAGTCTGACGTAAATCTGTATCATAAAGCATGCTTAAAACGTAAATGCCCTGAACCATACTCTCAAAAAACACTCAATATTTTAGAATACTCGTTTAGACCGTTAAGGCCCGTGCTGTATTTTTCTTGTATATATGAAAATAGAAAGCTCTGGCTTGTGAAAAAATGACATCAAATCACACTTTTTGAACCCTTACAAAAGCCAAAACCCGTTAAAGCTGTAAGCATGCACACGAAAATGTATCACTCTTACGAGAACTTTTTAGTCACACTACAGGCTTCCGATCATTTTTCTCGTCATGTTATTCTTTTAGGCACAAAGGAGGACAAGTCAGCCCTCAAAACACAGAAGTAACACAGTTTGTCAGTAGTGACATCGATATTCAGGCTGATCAGACTGCACAAAGTTCCTCTGCTGCAATACTTCAAGGTCGGCAAGGCACACCAGCAGGAAAGCTACCTCCTCTAAAATCGTTGGTAAGAAGCAATGTTGAGTAACCAGGCCCGGGTATACAGCTCGGAAAATACTGGACTTACTGGTGAAATAGTTTCAAAAGCTCAGTTCTAACCTGAGTTTCAATCCGAGTTCTACTCTGGCTTTGAGGCTAAATGTACAAAATTTCAGTGTTTTCTTTGCCTCTAAATATGCGACTTATCCAACGTATGGCTGATTCAGTTCTTGTATTGACAGCAGCTATTTCTTTCTTTACCTTCCAGGAGAGCCACGAGGGTGAGGGGGACAACTCTCAGATGTGCTTAACGCCAAACCCCAGCGACACAAGACACAGATTTACACATGCTAACAAAGGGCAGCTCTCCAAGTCATTTGTAAGTACACATATGTTAGTATGCTCTAAAATATCGTGTTAAAATCTGACGTAGCTCAGCTTTGGACCATCTTGTTATTTGGGATATGCCCTGAGTTTTTCTGTGATGAAATTGATCTGACCTGGATAGGGAATCCGCGTGAAAACTAGCTATGGCTGACGTGGAATCCTCTCTAAATATTGTAAATTATTTATTTATTTTTTATTTATTTATATTTAAAATGTTACTCTATTTCTGTAAGTCAAAAACGACACAATATTTTCTCAATATGAATTGCTCACGGTTATCGTAGAAAACTGGGTATTACTATATAGTCACGTGGACGGGTGACGAGTATAGTTATAAAGAAAGTTATCGACTAACGTATCGCCAGTATGTTCAAGTAGAACCGACCTATAATTTCCGCGTGTTGGTGCTAATTAAATGAATCTCGAAGGATGACCTGTCTTAAAATAGGAACATTGCCACTTCGCAGAAAGGTTACTTCGCAGTAAAGAAACTGTTCTAAGAAGGTAAAATCTATGCTAATTCTCTTACATTGATGTAGAGAGGTGGTTGGCAGTCGAGGAAAACAGGAAGAATGGCAGCTGTGCTTCAGGGATGGTACAGATCACTGCAGAGGCAAATCAGTAGTAGAGACAGCAAACTTAGATAGACAGATGTTTGAAGTTGATTTTGTTAGTTATGATGACTCGCAGTAGTGTCAAGTTATAAGCGATTTACTTTGTCAGGAATGAGGTAAAGAAGTAGCAGAAGAAAAGGTTGCCATAGCAACATTGATAGCATTGAAAAAGTAAAAACAAATTAGTGAACTAAAGCCCCGGCCAAACGATCGCAACATTACAACGCAGCATATCGCAACAATGTTGGGCGCAACATGTTACGCGCGTTTGGCCAACCTGTTGTGACATGTTGGATGTTGTTGGCTCAAATTCGACCATTTTCAAACTTGAGCCAAAAACACCTGACACGTCGCAACAGGGTGGCCAAACGCGCGCAACAGGATGCGCTCAACAATGTTGCGATATGTTGCGTTGTAATGTTGCAATCGTTTGGCCGGGGCTTAATGCATTCCACCATTCACTCTACTATTTTCGGCGGAATGTTTTTCAAAATTTTGTCGTGGTTATAAACTGCGGAGTACCTCAAATAGAAAGCAATAAAACAGAACATTCACAACAATCAAATCCTAGCGATCGTCACCGTCACCGTGATAATTTCACAGAAAGATAGTTTCACAGAGAGATAGTTTGCTAACCAACATCTCAAACACCTTTTTTAATTCCTGTCTCTACTTTTCGATCGATTTCCGTTTTCAACCACAGATCAATCTATCCCTGGGACGCAGCCATCATTCCGGGCCTCAAGTTAAGCCTCGGCTGTCCGTATCATATCCGACTCTAAGAGACATTTATGACCCTAAGGCACACCGAAGGAGTTCCGTCGGATTCCTTACCCCAGGGGAAGGACTTAGGCTCAAATCCATGGCACAGAAACAAGTGATGAAAGAGTACGCCAAACGCCGAGCAGATATGGCGGACCAGCCAACGGTCTCTGTTGTTCACGTGGATGCCAACGGGAATGCCCACACAGTACCTATGGACGATGATAAGGAGACAAAAGTCGGCATGAAATCCATGGCTGATGTAAAAGCAGACGAGGAGGAACAAGAGAAAATGAGGCCTTGCCCATGTTTACCCGCAGTGTCTGCTGAGTTCCCAGAGTACCCTGTGGAGGGAGGCGCTCTCGCTCCATTTAAGTTCTTCCTTGGTTGGGTATTATTTGTACTGAGCTTTCCATTTATCTGTATGTTTACCTGGACTATTCCGGACTGCAGTAAGCCACACAACCGCAAGTACTTCCTAGCTTCCTTCACGATGTCTATCGTTTGGATAGCCATTTTAAGCTTCGCCATGGTAACGTTGGTTGGGCGATCGGGGTGCATTCTTAGCGTGGACAAGTTTACCATGGGATTAGTAGTCATTGCCATCGGCACTAGTGTTCCGGTAAGTAATTGATTCCAGAGCTTTTATCATCAGCGTCGCCATTACCACAATAAAAGAACAATCTTTCCCTTTGGAGGTTATCTACAAATAGACTCGATGTTACCGTGCGTCTGTTCAGTATAAATCTACTAGCGTTCTATCACGAATGCCGTTCTCTGATTGGCTATGCTACTCACTATCTATTCTGTTGTAGATAGTGAGTAGCGTAGCACAGTGCGCTAGGGGCCCGCTTCCTTGTGTTTTCGAAGTGTCTTTGAAGAGGATTCGGATTAAATTTTTGAACGACTAATAGATTTATGGTAAAACAATAAGATTATTCGCTCTCGATTTCTATGCGTGATAGTTGATTTGGGCTGCGCGCTCGTCAACTATCACGCGATAGAAATCTCGACCTCATAATCTAATTGTTAAATAGATCACAGATGACGTCAAAATGTGGTAAGAACAACTGAAAAAGGGGCACAAGAGGAGATAGCCGAGTGTGTCACTTCTGTTTTTACCAAATATCCGAGCATATTTTCGCGCCAAATGGAAGCTATTATGTCTATTATCCTTCAAATATTTTTAGCAACAGGCGCAGTTTTGAAAATTGGGGAATATCATTCGGATATTCCCCAGTTTTAGCTGGGGGATATTCAGTCACCTGACACGTTTAGATCGATGGCGCGCGAGCGAAAATATTCGATGGATTATGATACTGCATAAAATAATCATATCATCATTTCAGGATGCTTTGAGCTCAATCATTGTCGCACGGGATGGATTTGGAGACATGGCTGTTTCAAACGCCATTGGATCAAACGTGTTTGACATCAACCTTGGCATTGGCTTGCCATTTGTTATCAGAACCTTGATTGATAACCTGGAACCTATCCATTTACTAACACCAGTTGAAGAGGTAAAGATAGAAATATCCGCCTTCTTAGCTCAAACTGGCTTAATTCACATCTCTATAGATGGCTTTCCGAAACTAAAATGAGTGCCAGTATGCACTGCGCTAACTTACTGAGCATAATAAGGCCCGGACCACACTTCAACGACCGAAAACGTTGATGAAAACGGTTTCAAAAGTGGAGGCTTTTGAAAACGCATCGTTTCTAGTGTGGATAGGTGAAACATACGGAGGCTTTTGAAAACGGTGCCGAAAATAAGCGCCGTCTACTGTGGTTTCGATTGGTGTTTTTGAACGTTTTAGTGTGGACGATAGGCGAAAACGCATCAAAAAGTCTGCGTTTTCATTCGAAAACGCTAGTGTGGTCGAAAGTATTTTGCTTCGTTCCATTGAGACGAAAACGGATACTTTCAAAAACGCATTAGTGTGGCTGGTAACAACACTGCTGATTTTTCTTTGCATTTAAGCTTCTCTGAGAGGCAAGTAATCGTTTCAACGTCAACTAACATGTTCACCTACCCTTAAAAAAAATCATAATCGCTAGAAAAGTGACCTATTCTTTATCTTATGTATGGTGAAATATTACATTCTAATGACCAAGAAGGTAAAGGTTGAACAACAACAACAACAAACAACAAAAACCTTCTATTAAAAAATCTCTATGTCGACTTTAATTTCACGCCTAGAAACGTCTTGATTTCTTCCTTCCTCCCGTACCCCGCGAAAGCACATGCGTTCTATTTAACAGTGCCTCATTGCAGGTGTCTGAAAATTCTGTATTTCTCTGTAATTTCCGTATAATATTTCTCAACTGACGTTTGCCGTTTTTGTTCCTTTAGGAAATGCTTTCTTCAGGAAGTCTTGTGATGGTACCGCACGTCAAATTTGGTTTCATTTTGTTTCTTATTCTACTCATCGCCCTCGGGATTTTTGCGAGTGTACGGTTTAAATTGAACAGAAAAATTGGTTTCTCCTTTTTCGTCATGTATATCGCGTTTGTTGTCTACGGTTACGTTCAAGATCTGATCTGCGACTACGACTGTTGATCCGTGGAAAATTTATACTAACTCGTTACTAACTCTTAATTAAATATGCTATTATTTGTTTATTTTTTTTGGCCATAAAGATATTCCTTTCACTTTAGAAGTAGACCGTATTTGCGTAATATCTTGTTTTCGCACAGTTACCAAGCTTCTAGCCAGGATAATGACAATGATAATAAACCCTTGATCTCATTGGTAATCGAAGTTTTATTTGAATTGTTATTTTTATACAAAGTTCACTTTTTAATAACGAAAATTTAATATCATCAGCTGCATTGGAGTTTGAAGAGGTAGCCTGCTTTCCCTTGACATTACAACATAAAGTTTCTTGCTACTTTTGAAAGCAAACGTTAATTTAAATAAGGGGAAACCAAAACTACCCGATGAAGTAAGAAAGAGCGGAATAGCTTGATTTCAAAAAGAAAAAAAAATCGAAACAAAAACACTTATACCGTTAACTTCATTGAAAGCTTTCGAGCTTAATGGCATCAAGGAAAATATAAGCAATAGTTCTTCAAAGAAGAGAGGAGTGGTGTTACGAAACTAATGCTGGAATCGTTTAGATCTCGAGCAGAAACTGTTTCCCGTTACGTGAATTTTCCACAATACCATTCAATTAAGTTATTTACATTACCCAGACGTTTTTTGTACGCTAGAGTGTAGGAAGTTATGTAAAGAAAGATAATGAGAGCTCCTATGTAAATATAAGTTTTAAGAAAGTTTGAAAACAATCTTAGATAAGTTTATATCAGCCGAGAATTTTTTGTGTTGAACACAACAGAAGTGGCGTATTTAACATTTGGAACTGTTTGAGGAAAACAAAACAAGAAAAGACTTAAATTTATTTTCAATAAAACAGACTGAGGAAAAACCTGCTTGAGAAGTTTTCTTTAATATAAATAAGACGTGGGCTATATAGGATATTTGCGTCTTAGTTCTAACTATTTACTTAAGTTACGTTGCTGCCAGTAGTTCCTGTCGCATCTTTTTCAACTTGGTTATCCAGCGGGCCGTCTTAGTTTCTTCGTCTTCGTGAAGCTGAAGAAACAATGAAGATTAGCACAACTGTTACACGAGTTGGTCGCAAGACTCATGTTCTGCCCTTTTCGAGGATTCCACCTAGCCTGGTTTGATGCTCCAAAGGAACTGGTTAGCATATGAAACTAACTAGTAAACGGTTGAACCTAAACTGTTGGCCGACAGTAGGCCAAGGGTTTTTTCGGGGAGCTGTTCTTCACAGTTACCTGTTACTTTATTGATCCAGCTGTTTGCATTAAATAGTGTCATCAGAGTCCCATATAACAAAATACGAATAGTTAAAATAGGAAACGTTATCAAGAAACAAATTCCCAGTGACAACCATTTTAAAGTTAGCCCTTCACCAATATTTGACCCACCATAAGTTTATCTAAACCATAAAAACTCTCTTACCCATGAAGCAAACAGACCCTCCTTATCGACTGATTGTGTCATAACTGGCTGTGGTGTGGTCTTCACATCAGGTAAAGCAGCAGCAGTAGACGACGGAGTAACTTGTGACACTGTACCACCAGCGCCAAACATGGCTGCTTCATGACTATCATCTATGTCTTTTCCACCAAACTGTCAGAGAAATAAACAAGCAAACATTCAACAACAGCTGAGGCTAATTTGCAAGTGAACATTTGTTGACTTAAGGTTACAGTATACCTTCAGGGGTGTCTCGCGCGCAAGCGATGTAGCGCGTGCAGTTTAAGCTGTAGATACCTAAACCCCTATATCAAATTAAAGCTTATGGAGCTGGCTATCAAACTATACCAACAATTTTGAAAGAAAATGAATCGTCGAATTTTTCACGACCACTAAATGCGAGGGCCCGAATCACCTTTCGAAAGCTACAAGTCAAAGCGAATTTCGTTTCTCGCCAATTTAATTTTTTCCTCGGTTTCAGGGCCCAAAGCGCTTAAAAAACGTGTCTGCGTTTTGGCATATTCGATTGCAGTAAAAAGTTACAGAACATTTTCGAAATAGGATTAAAAAAATGTGGAGTGATCGTACAAAAATCGCTCTCGAAGAAAAAGTATTTCGAAATTAACAATTCCCAGACACGCTTTTGTAGTTTATATGTTAAACTAGCCACTGTCCAAATTTAAGAGCAATTGAACAAATTCCCTTTGAGTTATAACTCTTTAAAGTGTCTGCTTCAAGTGAAAAAATTTATTCGAGAAAACAGCGCTAAGAAAAATTTTCTGCTTCGCGAACAAACTCCGCCCACAAACGCCTTCAACTGGGTTCTCAGGTAACTAAGCCAATCAGTGCAGGGAAAGTTTACTGCCGTTAACCGCCTGTTGAAATTTACGCGCGAATCTCTAAAAAACTCTTGTGTTTCGCAATGCGCTCAAGGAACCGAAGGCAGAGAGATAATTTTTCTGTAGCTCGGTTTTTCTTGAAGCTGGTCTGGCAAAATGGGGAAGACTAAAAAGGATACGAACGCTAGAGTGGCTGAGCGAAGGAAACAAACAAAAGACAGCGCGGAGAGCAACTGTGTGTGGGCAACTGTGCATGGATAATATTTCAAATGGTCTCAATGAGTCCGACGATTCGTCGATATCGGACTCATCAGAAGAGTCTCTGTCAGCATCCCTGTTATTGCTGTCAAGTTCCGAAATTTTTACAGAACCTTTCTTTTCTCTCACCACGAATATTTGCCCGCCTTATACGATAACTATAGCTTCATCCGCGTGGCGAACTTTCGCTTCTTCACTCATTGATGTATTTTCATTCGTTCTTCGCTGTTTTCGCTTTTTCGAACCGGTCCATGGTTTAAACGTGGTCTATGTTTACTTATAACTTAATAGAGACACGCCTAATATCAAAAATGCTGGGTAGTCGGAACAACAATGCTGATCAACTGAGTAGTCAATTCGTGACATCCATATAGGTAATTCCCGCGAAAATCGTCTCGGTTGATTGCATACGCGCCATAGGGCTGTCAATCTAGAGGTAAACTTTTACTTTCGGTGAAAACGTAAAACCGCCATTTCTCCGCCAATATTTAGCCTTTTTCAAAATTTTTTTTTCAGAAATTAGAGATTATTCTTCGACCTCTATTTTGACCCAAAAATCCAAATTTGAAGAAAATTGCCGACCCGAAGGTATACTGTAACCTTAATTAGTTGGCTCATTCAAATAAGCCAGTTTACACACTTCAATTTGCTGGGTTCATTTTTGCTTTCATTGAACTGCATAGATTAAAATAGGCTCTACAGGAACAGATTGATCTGATTTAGAATGCGCAATTAAAAATGTTTAAAAAATACTTTTTTCCAATTTTTACTAGCATTCAAAAACAGCCCTCCTTCATTGCTCCCCACCCTGAGTGGCACCTCACAATAAGGACGTCTGTGAGTTACTGGCAAAAATTTCAAACTGATGACTCATGGAAGGGAGCACAGATGGCTGTTTTTGCAGGCTAAACTTTTACAAATCTCCATAAGAAAATTTGCACCAAAAATCAAGGTCAATAAGAAATTAGCTACGAACTGAGCTAAGACAGTGAAACAGTTAGAATACGGGAGACAGTAAAACATTTGGTGCTTGGTAAGCTATGCCCTTGATGCAAAAAGTCTTCCATACAACCTCAGCTCAAAACAATTCTTGGCAAAATATGTTAAAAGGAATTTCTGTCACCTGTTGGTCTTTCGAGCCTGCAGATGAACTGAATGACTGCGGCACAAACTCATTACTTTCTATCTGTAATATAGCCTCCTTGTTAGGTGCTAGCTGCTCTGTTGGAAAAATAATAAAAAAATCAACTGATAAATAATTTGTGAAAATAAACAGAAACACACCCTTATTGTCTTCTACCCCCATTTTCTTTGGATGGCAGTTTCCTATATACTCCCACCATAAAATAATTATCCAATGAAATAGCAGAATGTCCATGATAGCTGTCAAGTTTTTACATAGCAAAATGATTAAAAATAATAAATAATTATTGGATGAGATTTTTGTGATATCAGGAATAATCAAGGTTGAGGTAAGTGTTATCAGCTGAAGCCGAACACACCGAACACAGTTTATTTTCGACAAGCCACGTTCTCACTTTACTGTCTGTGAACTTGACACTGTTCTTGGAAATCATGCATTGTACGTGCAACCTGCAGATTATTTAGTAATCTGCTAGCAGATTAGTGAATAATCTGTAGGTTGTGCTGTATCCCAGAATTAACTGTAGGCTTTTAGCCAATGAGAAGACAGATGACAACTACAATGTATAATAATAACATTACCACCACCACCACCACCACCACCACCAACAACACTAACACTAACACTAACACTAGCAATAACAGAAACAACAATAACAATAATAACAATAACAACAACAATAATAATATACAAGGACTCACTTAATTCCTTTGTAGCTTTGTCTCTTTTCAGGACTTCATCTTTGGATTCTGTTCACAAAATCATTAATAGAAAAGTGCATTTCAAGGTAGAGGGGCTCACTCACGGTATTTTGAGTTATTTTGGCCACAAACAAAAATACCTTTAAATGGTAGGAAACCTGAAAATAACAGTTTAATAAGATAGAAAACACCAAAGAGATAATGATAAACCATAAAGGAACAAGGATGGCTAAGGATGGAGAAGATTAACACGGATTACAAATGATGAATTTGAAAAATTGAGTCTAGACTTTTCAATATACACAAAAGTTGTGACTGAGCTCCTTTAACATTCACAATAAAATGGAAGTTGAAACAACAGAAAAAAAACTCAAAATGATGTTCACACATTACCTGCTTTTGCCAGAGCTTTCTTCATCTTTTGTTTTGTTTTTTCCTTTGAGCTCTTTAAGAAAGAAGAGGTAAAATTTGTAATGAGATCTAAGTTGAAAAATGAAACAGAATCCAAAACTCATTTCACATTCCCCCAAATCCATGGTACACCCCAGATTTCAATTTCAATAAATTTGAAACTAAAATATGACCACCTTTACTTTGGAAATATGTAAATGGATTTGTTAAATACATGTGGCTGGCTCGTTCGTAACTTCTGGTCTCTTTTGTCCTTGTCTTCCTACCTCACCAATTCTTATCCTTGCTAATTGAACTCCGTTATTTCAAACCCAAAATCATTTCTCGTGGATTTGCCCTTCAGTCATTTACTATTGGCTATTTTCAAACTTCTGCTATTTCAAACTGTTTTTGTTTCCCTCGAGAGCAACCTTGTTCCAGGGTCTCTCATCTTACCGTCCCCTGGAGTGAGCAACGAGAGACCCTGGTTGGGTCTGGTCACGTGTCTCCCAGAATCTGGGGGATGACAATTAAGTTATTGAAGGGATGGGTGGCCTAGTAGGAATTTTGTCTATACTTAGCCTACGGTAGTGCGGGATGTGTTGTCACCAAAGTAAACCAAGAACGATATGTTCTGCGGCAATGTCCGGTGGCAATATTCGGCAAACGCTGAGGAAAACAGAAATCCAAGTTGCTGAAGGTTGTATGGTTCAGTGAAGGACGTTACATATTGTAAAAATCTCCTCAAGAAGGCAAATGGAGAATTGCACACCACGGCCGAGGCTGTGTATGGAAGATCTTTGACTCATCTTTACCTCAGAATGAAGTGTAGGTCTTGTGAACGGCGATTAAATAATTTTAGAGAATTCAGAGCCTTTTTATTGATCACTGAAAGCTAAGGTCACTTCGAAAGGAGCGAAAGGGTGAAAAGATTTACTGAAGTTTCACTGAGCCGTCGGTGCCCTGAACTTTGCAGAGCGTGAATGATAATACAACAAGCTCGTTGTGGCATTTCGCTGTCGTTGCTGATAAACTGGATTTAACTTCGACCAAAAGGAGGCTAGAAAAAAAAAAATTTTCTTGTGTTGTTAATAAATTAGTGTATGTGACTCCACTGGTTCGTGACAATTGTGCACATTCTCATTTAATTTTCGATCTCTTGACCTTTCTTTGTTTCATGCGTGTTTCTGAGGGGCACTTTTTATGCCGTGTTATTAAAAGAAATGGAAATTATATAATATTAAGTAGAGTGAAGTCGTTTGATTGTGTTGCAGCATATTTTTAGAGGTCGTAGGTCTGCATGGTTTCCGCTGGTAACTGCACGTCGTTTCTCAGAGTTTGACACCTCTGTATAAATTTGCCATGCCGTGCTTATACTTTGTTTAGGTTTGTTTCTATTGCAAGATATGTTTTAAGGCTCTCAGTACTGGCTCTCCAGGGACAAAGATAAAAATATTCTGTGAACATATTGCTTACTTGCATTCTATATTGTGATGCCAGGCCCGGCTATTTGATTAGAACTGTTTGCAAGCACAGTGCGCTGCACGAATATCATATTTATCTTTGTCCAGTTTTTCTTCAGAGACTGCCATAGCTTTACTTTGAGAAAGCTATACATTTTCCTAGAGACATTATGTTTTTTGCATCAATTTTATCGAGTGCATTCAAAGGAGAAACAACAATTACTGTGGGATGAAATTGCGCTGCTTGTCGTCGAGTCGACGTCCACAGTTGAAATATGACTGACTTTCCATAAATCCAGTGGGTAAGACGGCTACACTGAAAATCAAGACCACTAAATTGCCTCAAGGCAGGCTTGCTTAACCTTAAGGTAAACGTTGGAATATTATTCGAAATTTCAGCCTAAAAGCTAAGTATTGATAAACGGCGTGAGTAATGGAAGTCACAGCGCGATACTTTGAATTTGACAAAGCTCAACGCGACAAATTGCTAATTACAAAGGACCCCTCCCTGATGTTCTCAATTGTGAAAGTGGCATGTGACCAGACCCAACCAGGGTCTCTCATCGCTTGCTTCAAGGGGCGGTAAGATGAGAGACCCTGGGACGAGGTTGCCTCAAGAGTTCAAGATAACAGAGTTCAACTGTACAAACTTGCCACTAGCTCACCTGAGAACTTGAACTCCTGCATAAATAGAGAGAAAATGAATATTGTCAGAAACATCACTTCTGTTTTGGAGCTATTGCTGTTGTAGTTCAAGTTAGAAGAAAAGTCTTCTTGAGTAAGATGGCCTTAAGGTAGCTTATTTCTGTTTTGTGACAGAGCTCAACTTTTGCACACAAACCAACTCTCGAGAGTGCGCAGTATGACCTGAAAATCATCTTTAAAACTACCGGTACTGGTGCCCATCTCCCTTAAAACACTCAGTTGTTTGCATTTGCTAAATTTCATTTATATTTCCTTTGTTCAATTGTAGCATGTAATGGTAGAACAGTAATAAGAGAAAGAAACAAACACCACAGAATATTTTACAAAGAGTTTTATCTTACTTTTTATCTTTTTTGCTTCTCCTGCTTTCATTGTCACTTGAACTACTACTATAGCTTCTGCTGCTGCTTGATCGGCTATACCTGCGATCTACAAATATATCACAATAGTGATTAACTGAACAAATAAAGGGGTTCTGAGTAGAGTCTAGCTCACAAGTGCATTTCCTTGCATTTGCATTTGAGCTGCACGTATGAACCAAGCTTTACATACCACTTGAAGGAACAAGCAATGTTTTGGGAAAATCATTTCAAATAAAGTTTCTGATTATTACCAGGATTCTTATCACTTGAGTTAACTCTAACAAGGCAATGGTGGTACGGGGGGGGGGGGGGAGGGTACTTGATCCATGTTTAGCTATTATTATTTTTTTTTTTGGGCGGGGAGGTGGGGGTGAGGGTGCTTGACCCACGTTTTGCCAGTTGGATGTGCAGTGTGCTGGGGGTTCGATTCCTGGCCCTACTCAGAATAAAGAAAGCCTTAAATACATGCCCTGGGTAGAACAGCACCCTTTATTCTAGAATTTTCTCTTGATTAACCTAGCTAAGAAAAAAGTTAGTTCAATGTCACCTTACCTTTTCGACTTGATCTGTGGTGTGACCCATGGAAGAAAAAGGAAAGAAAAACTAACGATAAGATTTAGCTACTTGGTTTAAACCATAGATAACAGGGGGAAGAAATAAGCTGGAGATTGTAGCCTGGGTTTTTATACAAACCTGCCGCGTCTGTAATCTTCATAACTACTGCTTCTTGATCTGCTTCGTTTTCGATCGCGGGATCTTGACCGCTTTCGCCGTTCTCGACTTCGACTTCTTCTTTCACGCTTCCTGGAAGATCTGTGTTTCTTTCGCCTATCGTCGTCCGAATCTGAGCTGTGTCTACCCATTACTTGCCGGCTAACTGAAAGGATCAAATGCAGCCGCCATGTTGGAATATAACAAATGCCCGAACAGTCTCAAGGGATTCCAGACACTTCGGGCTCGTTACCATTCTCGTCCCACAAGCTACCTGTATCTCTTAACCGGCGGAGGCTTGGCGCGAGGAAAGGCAGGCTCTGGAGACCGTCTGTGGGGACACATGATTTCATTGGCTAGATTCTTTCTAATTCAACCCTGGCTTTCCATACCAAACTTGTCCAACTCTTTGATCTCTAATTTAAAACCGTTCGATTACAGCATCATATCTATGGACCTGAACATTTTAACAACAGGAATTCTAATCAGAATGGTCCAAAATGGCCATTCACGTTACAGAGGACCTAACTGAATACTCCCACCCTCTTCAGACTCTTTTTAAGAGGTAGTGAGTGATTGTTCTCACAAAAATAATGACAGTTTGACAGTTGCATGGAAGTGTTTTACAACCAGGCTTGTTCATTTGCATCAGGGTTGATTATTTTTGTTTGTGACCAGAATAACGAGACAAAAGACGGTTCAGAGCTGTATGGCTTTATTTAACAGAAAAACACTTGTCAGGAATCATCACGTGTTAAACTTCAATCCCAGTTTACACCAGAGCCAAAGGTAACAACTTCATCGCTTCCAACTGGTTTGTAGGATACACTCCACATGTTGTTGGGCACAGTCACTGCAAAAAATAGCATTTTTGTGATTCACTTAATGTACAGAAAAGCAGGTCTTACCACAGGGAATAGCCAATGACAAGAATCAGGGTCATCTTTCTACCAGGGAGTCATGCTACCAAATTAACAGGTTACATTGGAGTAGTAGTTATTAGTAATACATTAGTTAGGTAGTTAGACTAATTTAAATTCAATATTGTTAAGTCCTGAAGGAAATACCTTGCCTAAATAAAGATTTTACCTTACCTTAATTTACCTTACCTTACATTGATAGCAATTTGTGTCACAAGTCAAGTCTCCTCTTTGGGGGTGGGGGTGGGGGGCATACTCCCAATAATGCTCTATATAGGTATGTGCTGCAAGATAGGGTAGAGCTTTTGATCTTTAAATAGGGTAATCAATTTTCATTTGCTTCATCCTTAAAATATAGGGTCAGGGTTTAAGACTTTTCACCGCACACACCTATCTGAAAATTTATGGAAGTACCCCCCTCCCTGGTATCTACCATGTGAAAAGTCAATGGAAATTCTGAGGGGGTGGGCATGGGTTTTCAAAAGCCAAAAATTTTAAGAAAAGTATTAGGGTTCAAAACTAAAAACTGTCCATGGATGGGGAGGGTATGGATATTTTCTGGAACAACACATTAGACTTACTAACAACTCCTAAGTGTTTTAAATAATATCCTAATTTTTAAAACTTACAAATTTCTCCTTGATCCAACTTTACTGAAATTTTGTGGCAGATGTTCCTGCAAATTTCATTAGGTTTCAAGAGGAATCTACCAGACCTTTTGACCTGAAAAAAGGGAAAGGATTAGGCACAAAAATACTTATAATATGGTATAGAAAGAACATTCTAATGATCATATTTTAGTGCCAAAATCTAAAAGGGCATTTGCCTTAGATTAGTGACTGTCATACATTTCTTTTAATGGTATTAGTATGATAATGATAGGCTTAACAAATGCTGAAAATCTCACCAAGACGCAAAATCCCACGTTTGAAAAATATCCAAGACTGAGATTACAATGATTTTACATGGAAAAAAAAACCCAAAAAACCCAAAAAAACCCCCACAAAAACAAGACTTTTGACTCATCACAAAGGCTTCTGAGAATTCAGATCAGTCAGTAGTTTCCTATTCTATGACCACAAAAATGTTTTAGGTATCATTTGCGACCCCTTTCAGGGCTGTGCTCTAGAAGTGCCCGGGTTCCACAGGTGACTACCTTTTGACTTTGAGTGACTGGAAAAACTTGCTTTTTTCATATAGGCTTATTAATAAGTGCTGGGCACCCAGGAATTCACAGGCATAGGGACCTTTTTCTTAGAACACGGCCTTCCCTTTAATTGCACATCAAGTCAATTTGCAGTGCTGATGATTGTCTTACTTGTTACTTTCTACTTGAAAATGTATGGATATTATATGTAAGCAAAATTTCAATGTATACCTGACCTATCCAAGTGGCTGAGGAATCCCAGTTAACCTGAAATGAGTAGGCCATAACATTACATATTAAATAAAGTGACATAAATCCTTGCTGTCACTTGATAATTTCGGCTGTCAAATCTATCTATTGGTCTTCAAGTACCAAACTGATTCAAACTTACAGTGTTGGATCTGGGGGAGGGGCCTGGGGGACCTGCCCCCCTTATTGTTGGTAAAAACAAAAAAGAAATTGCAGAAGGAAGAAAAGTTGGCAGTGCAAGCAAAAAAAAAAAAACCACCCCCACCCCCCTTAGTTCAAGGTCTGGATCCGCTACTGGCTTAAGCATCCATCATCAAGTTATGATGCACATAGGGTGGTTTAAGAGTTGCTAAATCCATTGACTCCTGGAGCTTTTTACCAAAAATGCATTTTTTGGGACATTTTGGAGATTTTCAGGCTGGATATGGGTCAAATTAGCCCCAATCATCTCAAAAAGGCATTTGCAACATGATAGCATGCCTTCTTTCCACTAGGATCACGTTTTACAACATTTTTGCTCAGGCATGCACAGAAATCAAAATGTCTTTAGGCTTTTCGATTTTTAAATTTTTTTTTTCGCTTTCCCTTTTTCTCCTTTTATTTTCTTTTTGCTGCAGTGATTGACTTTCTACTGGGCTTGCTTCCAGTTTAAAACACTCTGAGAAGGCATCATTGAGACAGGCAACTTTTGCCATGGAGTAGCCACATGACTTGTAGTGCCAGGAAATTTTGCTCTGAGTTTTTCACTCAACTTTTTGAGCATTTTTGTGCAAATCTCAGGCTCCATTGGGCCGATCACTCTGATCTGGGTATCATTGGAACAATTTTTTCTCCCTGCAGAAGTTGAGCATAGATGATGCCAATTTTGGTCAAGGGTGATGACGTCAGAAGTGGAAGAAAAGCCAAGGCTTGTCACAGCTAGTTACGGCTGGCACAGGAGTCAATGGGTTAAGGTGCAGCTGAGAGCAACGTTAGCTTCTTGACTGCTCTCAGTGTGCATCGTAACTCAAGATGATGCATAGGTTAGCTTTTCTCTGACACGCCATGAAGGTGCGTCTCATTGGCCAACAATGCACCGTCATGTATTCTGACTCTTATTGCCTACCTTTGCTAGCTATATTGTAAAGCATCTTAGCCAATCAAAGAGCAAAGGACAACTGGAGACACAATTTATTTGTTGTCACTTTGCATTGACTACCTTCCAAACTTATTCGGTTTTTGATTGGCATACATGTGTAGCTCAAAATTATGTCATTGTGTAAACCAGCAATAAGGAGACGAAAAAAGTTATTGTTTCTTCAAGAATGAGCCTGCATAACAGGTGTAGAACAGGTTCGGGGAGTGAGGAAGGGATTGGAAGAAATTTTGTCAGTTGCCTCCCCTACCATGTCAAAATGGTGACCTGAAAAACTTACATTCAATGTCTTGTTTTCTCCTGAAGAGACTATGAACCAGTTTCCTTCAACTGCCTCGGCCATTGGTGGCAGAAAGTAAGGACGTCTATAATATTGGCGGAACACTTTGGCTGACTCCTTCTCACAGTTGTCCCTGTTAGAAAACACAAACTATTCAAGGCCATGTGTCATACATGTATTTTAGAACAGACTTAACCTTGTAACCTTCAGTAATAATCATTGGTTCTAGTCTAGAATGTGTTGTTACAGAAAATATCCAATACTCCTCCCATGAAGGGATTTTTGGTTTGAACCTCCTCCCATCCTTCTAGAAATTCCAGTTTTGGTTCCTAACTTTCCTTTAAAATGTTCGGCTTTTGAGATTTCCAATAACCCTCTCTCAGGTGGGCATGGATATTTTCTGGGACCACATAAGATATTTTTTTGTTTCCAAGGATGTTTACCAGAAAGCCTGAAAGTTTGGTTGTTCCCCACTCTTGGCAGCTGCCAGTAAAAGCTGTGGACTGCTAAACTCTGGTGTGGTGCTCTCAAACTGACATTCCTTGCCGGAATGTCTCAGTACTTCATTCTTCTCATACATCTGGCAACAAATGAGATGTTTAGTTGAAATCACAAGCATCAGAGTTCTAGAGGAGCTTTTGTAGCACTATTCAAACTTTCTGACATAAAAATACTTTGATTCCAAGAATTTTACTATTGATAAATGCTTAGTCAGAGTCATTGCCAGTTAGCCTGAACAGTAGTAACTCTAGCTGCAAGCTTCATCACATTTAGTTGAAACATATGCAAATGTTTCAAATTACAATGATCACAGCAACTAGTAAAAACTTGCCAACACCCCCTGTCGGCCTTTCGATGTTGGAAAATTGCAAAATGCATTTATGTGTCCATTCAAAGTGTTTTGTCATTATTGCAGAGGGAAGGAGAGAGGAAAAATGTATGACAATTGAAGAGCTGCGACAATATTTTGTGACAAGGCTTTAGGCTCATTTTCTGCTGGTCTCTTGAGGCTTGTCTACTATTTTGGGCTCCCTTCCTGAACAGTGCCTGGTAATTGAACCTATTCCACTTAAGGTGGTACCTTTTAGGGGTCAAATAAAGCTTGCGCCACACCCAGATTGGTCTCCTTTAGGGGTTCAGGAGTCAGACTTGGATTTAACCAATCAATAAACTCAGAAAGCGCTACTAATCAACATCATTATTAGGATGGAGGCAGAAGTGTGTTAATTTGTTAAAAAACGGAAAATGTATTGTTCCAGAAATTATATATATATATATATATATATATATATATATATATAATAAACAATGGTAGTAAGACTTCAATTCATCGTTTTATTGAATTGAAGTCTTACTACCATTGTTTATTATCTACACTGCTCCTCTCAGAGTCGAGCGCTCTATAAATTTATTCTGTTCAAGTTCAAGAAGTATATATATATATATATATATATATATATATATATATATATATATATATATATATAAAAACGTTTGATAAAGCAAGGACGGACAACTTCTGACGGTAAATTAAATTTTTAAATTTTTAACTTTTTTTACCGTCAGAAGTTGTCCGTCCTTGCTTTATCAAACGTTTTTAAATTTATTTTTGCGGTGAGGCTTGGACTGTGAATCTTCATTGATCCTCCTGATGCAGTGGCATTCTTTGTTGGCTTGAGGCATTTTATAACCGTTTTATATATGTATGTATATATATATATATATATATATATATATATATATATATATATATATATATATATATATATATATATATAAAGTGTTAAATTTGATTTTCGTAAAACAGTGCTCAATACATCAGAGTAGAGCGAAGTATATAATGTGGGAGGAAAAACACAAATAAACTACAAGTTCATCCCTACAAGCCTGTTTCGTGGTTGCCCACTCATCAGGGGATTTAATAAGAACAATCTTTACCACCACTTATATACAATATAATTTACATAATATATGCAGCGCGAAATTTAACGGATTAGTTGTTTCGTAGGAGGGCTTTGTTTCTGTGGCGGCAAGATGATACGAGTTCATTACGTTTGTTAAGTGTTGATATAAGCGGTGGTATATAAGCGGTGGTAAAGATTGTTCTTATTAAATCCCCTGATGAGTGGGCAACCACGAAACAGGCTTGTAGGGATGAACTTGTAGTTTATTTGTGTTTTTCCTCCCACATTATATATATATATATGTCAATATCTATTTCACAGAGGGATTTTTGGTTTGAACCCCATCCTCTCATCCCTTTGGAAATTCCAGTTTTGGTTCATACTTCCCTATAAGAAGTTTGGCTTTTGAGAACTCTCTCTCCGGTATGGTAATATTTTGAAACCCCACAATCAGACTTTACCTCAGCCAAGAAATCAACATCAAACTTTTCCAGGGCATCCCATTCCTCCATAGCATCAGTGACAATCACAGCAACATTGGAGAACAGATAATCATCAGCTATGGTGCTTTGACTAACATTAGAAACTCTCTTGATATTTCTGAGTTTTCTGCAGACATTGCAATCTTCTTCGGTCATCTCATCATTAACATAGTAGGGATTATCAATGACGCACTCATGATCGTACATAACTGTCCAGTCCCAGTATGGGAGGCCCTAATAGTGGGGAGATTTAGAAAACCAAATGATGTGGTAGTACTGTAGCTCTAGTACAAATAAACAAAACAATACCACTTTGCATCTGGAAGCCAGGACTCAAGTCTAACTTCTCAATACACTCACTTTTCAAAAATTAGAGCTATAGACTCAAATTTTATCGAGCCAAAAAAATTTTTTTGTGAATACTTTGAGCAGATAAAAGTTAGTTATTAAGAATAACTAAGTTGTGGTTTAAATGTATTTTTCATGTGAACATTTTTCCAACCAGTTTGAGTTTTACTTTCCTTTTGTTGCAGATAAATTATCCTAATTTGAAACAAAGGGAAATAAAAATTCAAACCAGGTCAATTTTACACCACAAACAATTTTAACCACTATGTTGACCAAACGATAAATATAATACTAATATACAGGTAAACGTAAACTAAGTCTTTATATCTCATATTCATATTTTCACATAAGCTTAACGTCTAGCAAACTTTTCAGAAAAAAATAAGCTCAAAAAAAAATTAAGACAACGAAAAAGAAAAATAAATCCATATGTATACTTCACCTTCATGGCTATAAACTTGCCATAAATACAGATTTGACGGTAAGCAGGATCATAAGCAAACAAAAAGGCAATCACGGCAACCAGTATAGCAAACGAGAACAACCGCCTTAGCCATTTGATGTGCCTTTCTCTGCTTTGGAGGGAAAGAAGAGGTTGTGCACATTGCTCTATTTGAGGCTGTGTGTACCCAGCTTTGGTACAAAATTCATACAGTTGGCGAATTTCATTGTCGATCAGATTAACCTTTTCCTTCAAAGAAAGGCTCTTTTCATCCTCTGTAACATTCGAAGACAACGTTGGAAAAGTGAATTCAAGTTCCTTCTCTGCCATTTTTGATCAACGCGAATTTGCGGGTCTATCGATTAAGTACTGAAACAAAGACGTCCTCTGATTGGCTAATTTCTTTGAATAACCAATCAGAGCTTTTCTTTTATTCTCTATCGCTTGACGACTAATATTCAGCTGTGGCAACGGAGAGAGCCCGAAGCGATGGCTGAAAATTATTATTGACTATTAACTTGCACTTTGATGCTGTTCTTTTTGGAACAAAGTCATATTGGAAAGAGGCATTTATCCCTCAAACGATTACTCTTGGAGTCATGCAATCCAGGAGATCTTCCAGTACACTTTCAGTGTATTCACATCGAAACTCAAAATCACCTCTTAGTTCGAGGGAATTTAGAGAGAGGAAAATTGGGCTGCCTGGCGCCGATCTTCGAGAAATAGAAATTAACATTGCTGATGAACTTCGACGAGTCAAGTTTCATCCGGACTACAGCAGGCAAGAGTGTTATATGGTGTATAAACATGTATTTGACCAACTTATTGAAAGCAAAGCTGTCGTTTATAAGTCGATCTTGTCACAGATCAAAGTCGAGTATGAAGAGTTTATTGAGACTCTAGAAAGAGGTGAAAGTCAAACTGTTTATCTTCAAGGAATGCTGAAGGCTTTGCTGTCAGAGAAAGCGAACGTAAGGCACTTTGTACAGAGGGGTGATGAACTGGAAGAAAAAATGACAAAGCTGAAAAAACACAACACACAGCTCAGGCAAAAACTTAACACGATAAGAGCCGAAAGAGCGCGAAGGATAGCCTCGGCAGAAAGTAAATCGATGCATTCCGTCGTGAAGGAGACACGACTTTTAATTCCTGGATTATCTCTCAGTGATCTCACTGACATATCGTCTTTGAAGAAGACATTAATACGATTAGAAGCTCAAGTAAAGGAACTGAAGGAAGCTACAACGGCTAAATTTGCAGAGAAGGGTCAGAAGCAGATTCTGAAACAACAGCTAGCGAAAAAGGAAAATGCCAGAGATCATGAATTTACAAATCATGAGAAACTGCAGGATCGTTGCGAGACCCTAAAGGTTGCAATTGAGGTAAGACTAGAAGGCGCTCCTATCACCCCGCCTCCTCCCCACTCAAATACTATCAATGCTAAGCTGGAGAGAATGGATGGAGGGATGGGGGTTCGGCTTTGGCGAGAGCATTTGATCCAAGCTCAGAGTCTCAGAGCTTCTGCACAAGTGTTACATTCCTGGGCATTGTGGATGGCGAAAAGAGTTATTAACAATCTTAAGAAAACAGTCATGCTAAGAAAATATGCTTGCTGATTGGTTAAAAGTTGTCTTTCTATAACTCGATAGAAACACAGAACTAGCACGAGCTGTTGACATAATGATGACACGAGCAAAGAGAACTTACATTTTGATAATCAAGGTTAACAAGTTGTTTTCCTTTTTTCGTTGCAATGTTTTCTAAAGAAATAGAAAACATGTTCTCCTTGTTTCTATTGAGTTATAGAAACACTCGTGAAAGTTTGGGAGAACTTGAAAAAGCTGTTGAAACACTTGCCTGCGGCTCGTGTTCCCACAGCATTTCTCGTTCTCCCAAACTTCCACTTGTGTTTCTATAACTCAATAGAAACATGGTACATGTTTTCTATTTCTTAATTAACAGTCTGTCTGTCTGTCTTCTTCCTGCCCCCTATGGCATGGGAGTGGGGGGGGGGGGGGGAGGGGGGAGACAAGAAAAACAGAGACACTGGAAATAGGGTTTTGGGAAGATGATTGCTGCGTCCTCCTTCCTTTCCACTTAACAATATTGGCAAATGGGTTAGATACCAATAATAATCATATCACATAAGTCCAGCCATCTTGATTGCTTTAGAGAAGAGTATGGGAGGTATATGATCTCCTCTTTCAGTTAAGACAGGTTATTAGCCTGTGTTCATTTTGAAGAAGATGATATGAATACTACATTTGATTGCCAGATAGTCTGAAATTTGAATTTGCTTTTTCACAATCAGGCAGGAAGATCGGTGGTTGATAATCCAGACCAGGATGTGCACATTACTGATGTTGTATTCCGAGAACTAGCAAAGTATGGCAACAGCAAGTATGGAAAGAAAAGTGATTCACTGCAGTTCTTTGCAAGCTTTGATGAGGATGATCCCTTAAAGAAGAAAGAAGCAGAGCGCTTAATTGAATACGTTGATCACTTCAACAATTTATTTGACTTTGGCCAGTTTGAATTGGCTGCAATGCATGCTGCCAACTCACCAATGGGAATTCTCAGAACTTATGAAACAATGATTAAATTCAAACAAGCTGAGGTCCAAGAAGGTGAAGTGTCTCCTCTATTGATCTTTTGCGATGCCCTGATGGCGACAGCATCTGCGGCACAGCCTCTAACTGGAGCCATGTCCTCTGAGTGTATTCGATGTGCTCTGAGTCAAGGACGTCTTGATCTGGCTACACACTGGCTTGCCCAAGAAAAGCTAACGTACTCCATCCCACTAGGTGATGCTTTTCGTAGTTATTGCAAATGTGAACAAAACTGTACCTGCACATGCCTGCCTCTGGCACAAACTATTTACATGAAAGTTGGTGCCCATCACCAGGTGATTGCTTGCCTTTGTGGACAGCAAAAGTTTTCAATCATGTTGAACTATGCACGGAAGCACACAAAGTTCACAACGGAGGATTACAGGGCCATCTTATTAAGGAATCCTTCGCCTGAACTGGCTAAGCTTATGCTAAGCAGTCCTGGGCCCGATAGAAAGGTTGGCCTACTAAGCTTTGCCTCTGTTGTCGGAGCTCTTCTAGATGACAACCAACACAAGATGCTGCTGAACGTGTTAAGGCATCTCTCCCAGAGTAACACCGAGGATTTGTCTGCAGTGATGACAGATGCCTTGTTTAACGAAACAAAGAGTGACAACATGGATATGGACAGATGGTTACAGGTTGTTAACATGTGCCAGGAAGAAGGGTTGCTGGAAATTGGTGTTGAAATACTTTCAATGTTGACCATAAGAGATGCCTTGAACAAAGCATCTATTGCTTTCAGCATGGATTACATTTCCTAATTCCACATTCTAGTGCGATTTTTCAAATGTTTGTTTGAGTCAAAATTTGAAAACACAGCTTTATTTCTATGCTTAGGCTTACTGTCCACACTAATCCGTCGTGAAAGCAGAGCTTTTTGAAAACGCCCTTCAAACTGGAAGAAGTTTTGCATTTTCATGTGGGAAACTGAGATTTTTGAAAATGATGAAGTCACAATAATGATAAATCATGTAATTTCCCTGCCCGGGTTTCCCGCAAACACAAATCCAAAATGATCGGTGATTGTTGTGTTTTCAAATTTCTCTGGCGTAGGGTGGCTGAAAACATTTGATGGGTTTTCAGAGAGAAAACACAGTTTTCAAATTTCTCCGGCATAATGTGGATGGGCCTAAACCTTTGTTTGAATCAATGTTAGCATCAAACAGAAACGTTGTGGAATCTAATTAAGACATACTTTATTCTTGAATGATAAGATGAAGCCACTACTACAAAATTCACTCACACAATAACACAATATTAAGTAATATTTAATACTTACTTAGACCTGAACAACATTTGTAGTTCAAGGAAACTTCAGAGTTTTTCTTCACAAGTAAAAATAATGTAAGCTTCTTCTGATACATGTAAAATTGCAAACTTAGGACAATAATAAAGTGTTGCATGTAATATTTAACTCTAATCTGTGATCAGGCCACACTAAGATATGTCTTTTGTTTTCTTACATGTAGTTTGTCAAGAGTAAAGGGAAAAGAAGCACAACAGAACCTGCCATTTCCTGCTATTTCCCGATTCATGCTTTTCCCTTCTTGCTTGATACTTAAAACCTTTAGTTAATATGTAACCCTTTTTGTGTGAATTCTTTGTGAAAACCTGTGGATTTTGTAAAATACTAGTAGTAATCAAAGATCATGAGTGCGCTCGACACCGTCACTTTCATATATATACCTTAAATGACTTAACTAGCTGACTTTCAACCTCGGTCTATTGCTAAAATCAACATTTTTTATGAACAACTGAGGTTTTACACAGACAGATATAGAGTCAAAGTCCATGCCAGAGAAGAGGTCCCCTGTATAGACTGCGATGGCTGATTTGCTGTTCAAATGTTGTGTGATGGCACCAGTTTCCATAGACTCACAAAAATAGTAGGCCTTCAAAATTTCATGTTTTGATGTAAACTCAGCATGAATTCAAAACGTAAACAAAAGAACAAGTTTAAACTCTGGCCTGTAAGCAATTTTAAAGCTCCCATTCAATTTGCATTTATGAAAATCTTCTCATTTGCCTAAAGGGAAATTCGGTTTGGTTTGCACAATTTCATAATTCAGGCTCTGCGTCTATGCCAAGTTTTGTTTATTTTTAATTTACTTTCAATGACCTGAGACTAAAGGGGACCAGAACAACATAATCATTTACATTCATGTAAAATAAATAAACTGTTATTCACTAAGCGGTTTAATTTGCTGTTCTTTCTTTTGGGGGGCGGGGGTAAAATTGGTGTCCCCTATAGATAGATAGATAGATAGATACACAGGTCTCGAATTTTTATGCATTATGCGATTAGATCTGCGTTCTGCTGAACACAACGACTCAATTTTCATCTACTTATACTATTGACCATAAATATTATCAATTTTTTGAATGTGAGTATATTTCCACAGACTGTGATTATATTTTACATGATTGTACAAAGTTCTGCCATTACACTTGTAAGTGCCCATTTGGAACTCATACTATTTCTGTACAAGTTGATTGAGTCAAAGCAGTTAAATACAAACTATAGAATTTTCAAAGAGTCGAGTCTGCTTACTCCACTGCATACAAGTTAAATATTTATATTCAAAATGTACCATTTACATTGTACTGTCAACTTTGACTCTGTCAGCTTTTGATCAATATTGGATTCAAAATCTCAGATCTATGGATCAGCGTCAATGAAGTATGAAGTTTCCAACGAATAAACCATCTTCTGAACACTGGTACTAATTACCACTATTTGATCACAAACTGTGGATAACCATTTAAATCTCATATCTTCTAAACTTGCTGATGTGTGTTCCTCTCTTTGAAGTCCAGCGTCGTCTGTGCTGTGACTTTGATATGCTCAAGATGGCATCATTGGATAACTTAAGACGCTTTGCCTTAAGATTTTCATCTAAGAATTCCTCTTGAGGGTCATCTGATGAAATGCAATGGAAACAAAATTTTAAGCGGTTATTAAATTTTATTCATAGTGGCTTGGGTAGTGATTAACAAAACTGCTGGAAATATGCCTCTTCACCTCTTACACCATAAGCCTAAACCAATTACACAATTTTCAACAGGTTGCCTTCAATCAATCAATCAATCAATCAATCAATCAATCAATCAATCAATCAATCAATCAATCAGTCAATCAATCAATCAATCAAACAATCAATCAAATAATCACTCGAAAATATCGGAGCAACTTCAGAATACCTGGCCACTTTATTTACATGTGTCGGTGGGCTTTGAAGAACGAGGTATATAACAATAGTTGCTATTCTTATTCAATGAGATGCTAATAAGTGGCCGGGTATTCTGGAGTTTAGCCAAAATATCTAGCGAAAGGTACAGACCCTCTACTAATATTGAGGACACTTAACAAGAAATTATAAAATAATATTAATACAGCTACCAAATTGTCAATTAAAACTAGAAATTCAGCTACAATAATCATATTAAATAAATTATTTGATTTAATAAGCTAAAAATTAAGTATTTACAAAGAAAAACTGCATTATCAGGCTTTAATAAGGTTTGTAGATGTTTCAAAATCCACTAGGGTAACCTAGCCAGGTAGGTCATTTCAATGTGGAGCCCTCTAAGACCTCTAGGTAATTACTGAGACGTTAGTACATAATTTTCAATATATGGAAAAGTAAATATATTTAATTTATCTCTTTGGTCTTTTCATCCACGGGACAGATTTTGTGTTACCTTTTCTGTGGTCAAGCATAAGCTCTTTCCTGGGCTTGGCTGCCCAATGCAATGATGTGTGCACCGCTCCACTCAGCTCTACCCATTGTTCATACGGCACCGCTATTCCAGAGCGGCGCCAGAAGTCGTACCTCTTTCTGCTTTCTTCATTGCACAAAACGTTACGAGCATTTTGCAACCTAGAACAGGAATCCGGTCACTTTAATCGACAGGGGTGAACTTATGACAACTTACTTTTTTTAGTTTTAAAGTTGTAAGCCGAAAAACAAACAACGGCTTCAATATATTTTGGTCACGTATTTAACATGTTTCTAAAAAGATAAACAAATTCTTCACACCCAGTCACCGCCCACGTAATCTAACTTTTCGTTCAGGAACTTTATTTCTACTCCTGTGTGTACGATGTTTACAATGGTAAAGTACTCTTAACTTGTAAATACTGAAATAGCTGGCTGCTATTTTAAAGTATCTTAGCTTAACGAAGTAGTAAACTTGAGCTCAAATTGAACACTTAACCTATGCCGTTATGCTGCGTAGCAAATAATCAAATATGTATCTCAAAATTACGGCAAAACTTTTCTTGCCACTGTAAATATCAGTAGGAAAATCCAAAAAATACTGAAAACCTCATTCTCAGTAGGTTTTAAAAAACCCTAAGAAATCTGTTTAATTACGAATTACTGCCACAAAAGAAAGTCTTTCCTGGTCCGACATGCGACCCAAGTAAGCTTACCTTTCGAACAACTTTGCCGTGTTATGATCACCAGGGTTTTTGTCCGGATGAAGAAGTTTGGCCTTTTGTCGGAACTCTGCGTTAATCTGGTCCGTGGAAGCTAGTTCATCACAGCCTAAGAGAGCGTAAAAATCATCTTTTTTGATTTTGTTGATCAACACATCGAAGAAGTCTTCCATCTTCGGAAACCAACAAACTTTCTCATCGACGCAACAAGCAAAACAACAATAAAGTTCTTCATTAGGGGAGGGGATGGTCAAAAGTAGAAAAATCCATGCTCTTACATTTTTGTCCAGATTTAGGAAGATTTTATTCCAACAGCATGTTTAAAAAATAAAATATTGTTTAAAACTGTATGCAAGTACTAAAAAAGACACAGGAAGAACAAATCTGTTTATTGTAAATATGTTTTTTTCTGAGGGTATCTTACCCTACCCTAGTCAGTTTTAAAAGGTGACATATCACGTGGTCACTAAACGTTGAGTCGGGAAGAAAAAGATGCAGATATTTTTCGCTGTGCTACTTCGAAGTTGATGCAATTTATGTGATCAAATGAAGTGACTCCTTAAAGAAGGGATGGCGGAATGCCCCGAAGGTGCTAATAGTACTGTTACAGTTACTGAAGAAGCGACCGAGAGTCCTTCGGTATGTACAACATAGTCTTTATTGACATCTTTAACTCAAACCAAAGTTTAGCGAAAATATACTATGCAGTGATTTGAACCATCAATAATTTCTTTTCGGACGCCTGTCTTTTCTTCCACCCTGATCTACTAAATGGGGTTACTAAAGTGTGTTGCATTGTTGTGTTATGTTCCCCTTGCATGATTAAGTTCAGCTTAATTAAGCTAACCGGCTCATATGGAAATCACGACCTCAAAATCTAATTGTGGAAGCTTCTATTCATAGCAACAGAGGCTTGTACTGAAACTTAAAAAGCCCAAGACAGAAAAGAAAGTACAATGGGATGAAAGTGCTGTAGACAACGAGTTTATGGGAAAGAAAACATCAAAATGTAGGTGGAGTTTTAAGCTTACATATGTAGGTAGTAAAATAAACATTAATTTTTGTGGGACTATGAAATTATTGTTGTTGGATTATGCAATTATTGCATAATCCCATTTAGTATCACCCAACTAGTGGACTAATGCAAATCCAGCATTTTGATTAGCTATGCTACTAGAGGACTATTACTAATAGTCCTCGAGTAGTGAAATTGGCGCAATCAAACGTGATGCTTTCTTTCGTTTTATTCCCAAATAAACATTTCTTTAACTTGCATTTGCTAACTTTATTATTGTCTTTTCTGTCCGACTAGTTGGGTGATACTAAAACAATTAGACCCTTCGCCCTCAAGGGCCACAGGTCAATAGCCCATTCGGCTTCACCTCATGGGCTATTGACCCGTAGCCCGCAAGGGCTACGGGTCTAATTGTTAAATAGTCGGTAACTATATTGAAAGTTTGAGGGCTTGATGAAACCTGAGAATCCCTCCCCCAATGAGAGTTCCTAGTTAATGAAGATAATGAAAACTCAAGATGGAATCAGATCGTGACTAAATAACAGTATATTTATTTCACATGAATGGAAATGATTATGTTATTGCTGATACAGTGTTTGGGTTCCCTGTGCTGGGTACAAAAACACAGACTGGTAATATAACAACTGTGTCTCATCTGATACGTGACAATATGTCATCTAAAAACATACCAAGTGTTACACAGTCACTTTTCCACAGCCATCTTTCATGATCATAATTTAGCATTGTTGGGGAATATTCCTTGCTCGTTTCTTCATATATTTTGTCTTTAACAAAGTGGCCAGGCTACGGTCATTCTTAAATAGTATGCCTTCATAGCTTTCTATCTTCTCATTTTGTGTGCAAGCTGTCATATCAATCTTTAAATATAGCAACACACAATATGATATCGAGGACAAGTGACATAACACATGACCATCTTTGCATGCGGGTCATCCACTGTCATGTCTTCGCATTCGGCAGCATGACGGCCCTTTGGAGATTGGCAAGTCAGCTGGCAAATCATTTAAGCGGCAGATAAATAGCCTGTGGCCTAGGCGCTTTGTTAAAGACAAAATATAGGAAGAAACCACTTAAAAATATTCCTCAATAATGCTAATGTTTGTGAAAGATGACCGCGGAAAGGCAACTGTGTGACACTCGGTAAGTTGTTAGATCAGATGACATGTTGTCACGAGAAACAGTATTTATTCATTTTGTACCCAGTCTACAGTCTACATTAAGTACCTAGCATGCATTTTGTACCCGGTCTGCAGTCTGCATTTTGTTCTGACCGATTTTCAAATTTGTCAAGTGTGTGCTTATGTAAACAATACCAAAACTAAGCATAAGCCCACAAGTACACATTTCAGACCTATTTTTTTTCATAATAGCTAAGGGGATGGGACAGGGAGCTTTTGAGCTCCTCCCTGTAACATTTAGGCCCAGTTCCCCCACCCATTCCTTGGTGGTGACCGAACTATTGATGCATTGTTGCTAATTAATTTCAGTCATCGATTTTTCTTGGGGTCTTGTCTCTTTGTTTACCCCACTTCCAGCCCTCTCATCTCCTTCCTCTCTTAGAGCTGCCACCTTCTTTAAATATCCAAGTTTCCTACCCCTGTTCCCCTTGAATCGCTATTGTGCTACATCCATGTAATTATGTGGATCTCAGATGCCCCTTGCATTGCACAGAGGAAGAATTGAATGCTTGAAGTCAAGACTAAGAGATGCTATTTACTCAGGCTAGCAACATCACTGGATTAAGTTATTACTCTTCTCTCATTGTAGGCTGCTGCATTTATTCCAAGCCAAAGATGTTTGGAGACTCCTCCTCAGAAAGTGATAGTGATGACGAAGGATGTAATCATAATGCCTATTGCACTGGCCACAAAAAGAAAGGTCATCGCAGTCATCACCATGATCATGGTGACAAAGGAGAGGGTTCCTTGGGGTTGAATCCTGACCCAAGTGCTACATAAACAACACCTCAAGACAATGAACCTTTTTCCAGAGAAAAAGTTACATAATTTAATTTTTAATTCACAAGAAATTATTTTGTATATTTTTATGTACAGTGTAGGTTGCAAGGCAAAATGAAAGAGTTACCAGGGTGCAGGATAGAGTAAAAAGTTAGAAGTGTTCTATGTTTAGTTAGAGAGGGCTTTTGCTCGTTTTTAAATGCTTGATTTTTTCTTTCACAAAGGTTTCATTCCAAGGGGTTGTGAGTAAGGTGAACAGCATAAAATTATGTCAATTTCTTTGTTGTTCCCAGTTGTGGTAATAAATGTAAATTTAATCTTTGTATTTAAAAACAAAATATATAATTGTATATGTATAGACACCAGAAATATATATAGTGTAGTGCCCTACAAGCTAAAAGCTGAAAATTTCAGAGATCATGCTGACTGCAGCACTAAGTACATGTTAACGAGTGCTTTTTGGGTCAAAATTATTAGCTCATAATTCCCTTTAATAGCTTCCTGAAATTGATCACAATTATAATTATTTTCTGCTTACTTACTGGACTGTCAACAAAGATTTTGTTCTTGAAACACGTAACTTTGTATATTGCATATTCAGAAAGAAATTAAGCCCCATCTGCTTGTGGCTTTCTTTGAAATAAACTTAGATCAAACTTTGAATGCTGTTTTCTTCTGAATAATGTGACATAGGCATAGTACAGACATCTAAGATTTGCCCCTGTCTCTGTCATGGAATGCTACTCTCTTGTAGCATTGTGTGACAGAGACAGGGCCAGAACTTGACTAAAGGCAACATTACATCTAGTCATAGCTTATCCTGTGCATGCATTGCGAGCCTATAAAAAACAGCACTCTTATTTACATGCTGGAAATGAGCCAAAGTTCCCAAGAATACAAAACACTGAAATGATTTGAATAACTGGCCAATAACTGGTGAATAGTGATAAAATCGATGTTCAGACATTTTGTGAAGAACACAAGTTTATTTACCTCAGGCTGTGCTATGTTGTTTCTTGTATAAAGTAAGTTTGAGTTGTATTTACAAGTGTTACAAGCTGGTTGAGTCTTACAAGAATAAACAGCAGCAATCTATAGCAAGCACAGCTCACTGCAGCAAAATTAATAACAACAGAAAGCATAAGTCACTTCCCTTTTTTGAAGCACACTACATTCATAAGAGACCAAAGTGTCATGTTTGCATGGAGAACTGGAACTGCAAAAGTTATTGAAATCCAAATTAACTATTTTAAAAAGCCTCTCTACTGGGTAAATCTCCTAAAACCACTCATTAAAATCATGATGAAATACCATAGCAACACCACAAAACCCCAGGTAATAAAATAATTTTTGGACTTGTTGACTGATTTCAATTCAATTTTCATTCCACTGCTTCTCCATACGAACATTTCATTAACTTTACACACAGGGCTTGGTAAAAACATGGTTTGAAAAATTGCTTTGTGTTTTTTTAACCTAAACGTTGTGTTCTAATGACCAGGTTTATTATTTTACTCAAAATGCTCCCACAATGGAAACTATTAGACAAGTGTGATTTTGATAATGATTAAATTACTTCATTTTAACTAAACAGCTTGGCCACCCACGAGAAAAACCAAAATTCCTTGGCTGACTTTTCTCTGACCATAAAACTGATCAAATAAAAAATGGCCAACTAATACTTCAAATATGCTTTCATCAACTTATTCTGCAGAATTTTTTTTTTGCACAACAATTTTCTATCAACAGCACTTGTTATCAAAATCTACAGTGTCCTAAATTTCCCTGACTTTGACAAGAAAAGTAGACTTCTGCTAAAATAGATACTGCACTTCATAACATTTTCCCTATCTTGTGGCAACAGGCTGTCTGTTTGACCAGGATATGCTGGAAAGTACTTTGTTAATAGCAACAGCAGCAAATCAAAACTCTCCTAAGCTTGACTACTGTGACAAAAACGACACCAGTGAGGAGATATTGGGATTTAAAGATTCACTAGGCAAACTTTGATTCCCGAAAGTTTGAAAAGAAACAAACTATTTTCGTTCACTCTTAACCTTTGTCTTTACATTAACAATTTTGCGCTTCCGGGGGTATTGTTAGAAGAAGGTGATAGGAAGGTAAGGAATAAAACCCCAAAAAGAGCTTATTAGACAAAAATGGACACCCCTCAAATGACTGTAAATTGTACAGTTCCCGATGTTTAAAAGCTATCAAAATGAAAAAGGTTCTTTTGCAATATTATGTATTATAATTATGCCAATTAAGGCTCTATGATAAGTATGATTACATAGAATCCACAAGAACTTGACTTCTCAAAAATTATCAAAGAAAATTTAGGGATGTACTACAACAATCTCCAAAATAGTTGCAAAATACGTCAATGTTAAAAAAGTCCCCCTCACCTCCCAGTCAGTTTTTTCCTGAAGTACCCCCTCTACCATCCCCACCCAATCCCTGGGTTCTGGAGGATTCTAAATAACTGATACAGTGAAACACTGTCTTATGGCCACCCCATTAAAATGGCCACCTCGTTATTATGGCCACTTTCTTCCAGCCTGAACAAAAGCTCAGTTACTCATTTTCTTAGCTAAAGAACCTTTTTAATTAATATGGCCATTAATATGGCCTGTTGGTGACCAGATTAACAGGGTTCCACTGTACTTGTAAAAATTTTTGCGAGTATCCTGAATGTTTCAGGTCTGGGCTTGGTTGTTCAATGATGATTATGCCAATCCAGAAGTGCGAATTTCGATTACAGTTGTCTAACAGTTCAGTGAGGTTTCCTGTTTATATTTTCTGTTCTCCAGTTTTGACATCAACCAATCTCAAGTTCCATACAACATTGGCCATGCTTATGCATAAGAAACTTAGAGCTCAAATGATCAAGTTTTAACCCTGGAATAATGTCAATTGCCTTTTGAACAAGCTAGGCTAGTAAGTAGTTTATTATATGGCACTAGGGCCATGCTTGTTTTGAATTTGCTGGCTTTCGAAAACAACAAATACACAGCTTACGACCGTTTCAATGGAACGGTCCATATGGCAAAATCCCGACCAAGAAAGAACCAATCAGAATGCCCCGATTTACCTCAAGACCACCTTGCCATATATAATAATACTGTATATATCAGGAATAATGCTGAAAATATTTCCTTGATTACACAACCAGGCACTTATTTCAATTCTGAGATAATATTATACTTGGAGTAAACCTAAAATAATTTCTTCAGCCTGCTTTTAGAGAAAGGGGTAAGTTTTCATTTTAAATTACATCATCTCAATATTATTATATTAACAGAGCAAAAATTATTATTGACCTGGCTGGGGGCTGTTTATTCAAGAAAATATCAAGACTTGTGTCATTTATTTATTGATTTTTTGGCTGCACTTTAAGAGACATTTTCTCTAATATGCACAAAAAATAATTTCTTACAACAAAATACCTAATGCAAACCCTTCTTTTCTAAAAACTGTCTTAAATTATTTTAATTTTCTGTTAGATCTAAAACAACATTACATTGCCAAAAGATTGCAATCTTAAACTAGACATCTTAACTTACATAAGACTGTTATTTATGACTAATAATTCTTGTTGTAACCATGCATACAAGTGGTGTTTGCTTGCAATTGCTTCTTTGATTGAAGAGCATGTCATCCAATGCTTAATTAGTATCTATTTGTCCAGATAATTGCATGCTTGTTACGATCACAGCTGATGATGCTTGAGCCGTCAGGGTGCCACGCACACACGACTACTGAAGAACTGTTGTAAAAGTAACAAGAATATAATAAGTATCATGATTTAATTAATAAATAATTTGACAGTCAAACATCATGATACTATTTTCTATTTTAAATTCTATTCTTAAAGATTTTTTAAAAATTATCTTTAAGAATATTGATTATTGATTAAAATCAATACTCCACATTTTGGAGTCACCATGATGTATTATCAAGAAAAACAATTTCAATTGGTACTAAAGTGTTTGCTCAGCCATCTAATTAGTATGTTAATTTTCAGCTCTAGCCCACTTAAAAATTCGCTTTCTTGTACTTATTTTCTCTTGGTAATAGCATCATGATGACACCGAAACGATGAGTATTAAATCTTCCAGAAATGTTTGCATGTCTTTGTTTTAGCAAATCTCTTTTGATTAAAAATTCTATTCTAAACTATAATCATCTTATGATAGACACTTGAAACAAATGGTTACCTGTGTTCTTTAAGAATCTTGTCTAGCTTTGCTGTTGCTGCATTCCATACAAAAATACTACCATCATGAGACCCACATATCACATACTGGCCATCAGGACTGGAAAAGAAATTAACAATATTAGACTATGAACCAGTAGCTGGTAGTTGCTTACTGAACACTACCCTTTCGGGTCCCAACTATTAAGTCAATAAAAATTAAGAGTGAACACTCTTGACTAGTTATTTTAGTATGAATGACCCAAGGATCGATAATATGGAGCAATACCCTGGGGGAGACTCCCATGTAAAAAGAACAGGGGTGCTTGTTGAAAATTTTGAAAAAGAATCCCTTTAGAGGTACCCAGATCCTGTTTTGTGGACATGGCTTGAAATGTTTTTCACCCCTAAGACTGCTAAGAGGTACCAATTCTAAGACAACACATTATTTCCAGTCATATTTTTTTGGCTCAGTACCCTAAAAGGTATTGCAAAAGCTCCTGCTGTGGACCATTTGAGGCTGAAGCCGCTGAACACCCTAAGACTGGTACCAAAAATGTTTTTTTAACCTCTGAAAGGTACGACGAGGACCCCTGTCCTTTTCATATGGGAGTCTGGGGTACATACATTATTGATGTATGCATCCATTCTTTACTGTATGTTCCCTTGTGGGACTTTTTGATGCTTAATACTGAACAGCATTTAAAGTACAACAAAACAATTTATGTTAATTCTACTGCTGAATGATGTATTTCTACCTAAAACGCTTTAATTCTCAAGAGTGATCAGTATTAATTACTTCTAACAATTTCAGGTACATTCTCAATAAAGATAGGTAGCAAAAAAAGATAACAGTAACTAAGAGGTACTGTCTTGATGCATTGCCAAATTTTCAAAACAAACATGTGATAAAACACATGACAATCAGGAAGGAGAATTCGTAGCCAAGTTTGCCAAACTTGGTCTGAAAAGTTACCTGAAGGATGCTCTTGTGTAATCCATTGCAACCTTAAAACCATCAGCACTGGAAATAAACAGACACAATTAAACTGTGATTCTAGAAATGACTCTTACACACATGTACACCTCTTGGAATGTAACTTAACCCAAACCAAAAAATATATGTATATAATTGTGCCTGAGACGCAATGTGATGAAACCAAAGTTGCCAAAAATCCTTTACACAGGTCTCTACCCACAACTTAAGTCACAAGGGACACCCCCCCCCCCCTCCATCGTAAATAGCAATGAATATTATGATGATGTCTGTTGGCAACAATAAATGTATGTATCACACCCACCTACAAGTCGACATGACCTGGTTCATTCTCAAATCAAGTAATTTAACTGTGTCATCTCTTGCACTTGCTAACATGCAGTTCATGTCTGTAATTAGGGAAAAATAAAATGAAGTGGTCTTACTTTTTACAAAAATGAAACATTAAACTGTTTTAATAACCCTCTAAAGCTCACACAATTAATGACTGTTGCTACTCTGGCCACTGAATGCATAAGAGAATTAAGCTACCGAGTTGAAGTTATTTTGCAGGATTTTGAAATTGCCATGTTGTTTTTAGACTGCGAGCAGTCTCTCTTTTCCTCAAAAATCCATGGAGAAGAACACAAAACAAGTAAGCATGCGAGTGTGATACCGCATCACCGCTCGCAGGTCACACTAACAGTCACGATTGCTTTGCGTTCTTCCCCACAGTTTTCTAGGAAAAGAGAGACTGCTCGCAGTCTATGTTGTTTTAAATTTAAAAGAATATCAGCACTCAGTTAAGCTGGGGCTGAGAGGTCGTGTGAGAGTTACTAAAAGATAGTTTTCCCTAGAACACAACATAAGGACCCAGTGGAGTTAAGCTCAGAGGTCATAATCTTGGTCTTATACACTGGGCTAGCTGCAGTGCAAGGTTGTCACAAGTGTTTTGTTGTAGGTGACATTATTGTTGGAGTAGGAAGATGATTTTTCCATCTTTTTCTGATATAAAGAATTGGACAAATAGGCAAGCAGAGATGCTGGCTGAGTCGCAAAGAAGATGGTTAGTTCCACTGGCTGTCTGCCTTTTTCCAACAGTGTTGCAGTAACCTAAAAATATACACGTTTCCCATCAAATCAATATCAGAACAGCTTTGTTCTAATTTCCAACTCAAATTGGCAAGAAGTCAGCACCTTAGTACAAAGTACCAAATGAACAAATTATTCTCACATATTTACCTGGAGATAAATCTAACGATGTTATTTTTCCTTGAAGTGTTATTTCTCCAACACTCGACTGATTCTCTGATCTGTGAAAAATAAGACAATTTCAATTTTGTTTGACACTGAGAAGTAGAAAGAAAATGCCAAGGTTTGCTGTTGGTTCCTGCAGGTGGGTGTGAGGCATTTCCCCTTGGAGTTTTCTTCATTGATTGGGTTGCCTGGGTGGGTAGGAATGTGTGCTGTGCAGTTTTCAAAACTCTATCTTAGCCTATTTTGGACCAAATCAAGTTACATTACATTCACTTTAAGGCAGACATCTTCAAAACCTAAAGCTAGGTGTGACTGCCTTAATGAAAGTTTAGTTAAGACGACCAAGCAAAATTAGGCCAAAGCACCAGTAGGCCAGCTATATCTGCCTTATAGAGATGTCTAACTTGTGATGCGTTGGTTTCAGGGAGTTCAAAACTGTTTTTTTTTTTATTTATAGGTAAGGCAAAAAAAAAAGGTTAAGTCTGCATAATAATATTATGAGCCAAGTGGCCCATCAGGCTGGCACCTATCTCCAGTTTCGAGTAGCACAAAGCAACTAGGAGTATTTCTACTCATCCCTTAATAGGATGCTAGTTCATTGCAGGTTTCCACACCTCCCCCCCAACCCCCCAATTTATACACCTGGATGGAGAGAGGCACTGTGAGAGTTAGGTGTCTTGCCCAAGAACACAACACAATGTCCTTGGCCAGGGCTCAAACCTGGACCGCTTGATCAGGAGACAATTAAGCAAACTAACAATCATGCCACTGCCACTCCACATTTTCATTTTATAGCATTCAGGAATTAACAGCTAGATAAATATGAATAGAATACTTAAGAAGAATGCCAAGTTATTCTACTCTTTAATTAATGTTTTGCTCACTACAAATTGTGTTTTTAAAGTTTTTGCGATCTATTCGATTTTTCAAATGCCAAAATATTAACTCACACACTCAAAGTATTTTCAAATTATAACAATTTTAACCGCAATGTTATTTTGATTCAAAGAATAATAATATTATTACACTGTATCACATTTTTCAAAGCAATATTGAAGAACTACATTACAGTTCAAGAGTAAAATCATTCCAGCTCAACATCGTTATTTTGGGGTGTTATACATGTAGGTCTGAGACTGAATATGATTCTTTTAAACCCAGCTTGAAAGTTGCTACTTCGGAAAGCATATAACACTGGATTAAAACACGGACTGAATAAGAACAGGAAAGCAAGCAGTAATGAAAGATCAAAATTTGACTTCAAATCTGCTTCTTCAGCAGGTTTCAGTACTAAAACTGTGAAGAAAACTACACTTGGTGCAAAACAAACAAAAAATCCAGCAGTTGCTGAGATAAACGTGATAACAAGTTTCTTTTTCTCCGTGTTGCTTTCTGCATTTGCCACTGACTCCGAGCAAATTACACCGGTAAAGTACAGACCTCTAATTAAGGATCCATAGCAATAACTCATAACAGCGAGTGGAAAATAAGCACTGAATAATGAGTTTATGAAGAAGTAAACTTCGCTTTCTGTATTCATGTGTATTGTCCACGGACCAACACATGCCAAAAGGGGCTCTTTCCATTCTCGTAAGGAGAACTCTGGTAAACAAACGAGAAAACTTGACAACCAAACTAGAGCGATGGCTTGTTTGATGTTGTCTTCAGTTAACCGTAACTTTATTGTTAAGGGTTTTAATAAAGCATGATATCTTTCCACTGCGAGCACAGTTAGAGTGAAGGATGAAGCCATTATAGACATTTCAGTGAAAGCTGTGAATTTGCAAATAAAGTTCCCAGCTCCATTACTGAAATATTCCTCAACATAACTATAAGATGAAAATAATGGCCACAGCAAAACGGTGATAACATCAGCAACAGCCAGGTTTACCAAAAGGCAATTTGTCGTTGTGTGCATTGGTGGCGTTTTGTGCACAATCCTGATGACCAGGACATTTCCTACAAAACCAAGGACATAAATTGGAATGGAAGTGAAAAACAGGATACTGTCTAAGTTTTCAACCATGTCGCTTGTTCCTCCTTCCTGTTCCTAGAAGATCTATAGCAAGTTTCATGTAATTAATGCCGAAGTGTGTCATCTGTTTTGACAAGTTGTTTGACTGTGAGCCCATGGAGCTGAAACAGTCTGCTCAATGCCTAGTCTGGAAGCAATTCATCAACTCAGTTACACATACATCAGTAAGGCTAGCTGTTACATGCCAGACAGTGGAGGAGATTATTCTCACCATTGTCATTTTTCATTTTGAGATCATTAATAATTTTTCATTTCACACTAAACAAGCATGAAGATTGAAAAATTTCTTTAGAAAGTAAAGTTGTCACCTGGCTGATACTATCATTTTGCTGTTAGTTATATTTGTCTAAAATAAAGAAAACAAATATTGTCCCTTGCAATAGTGTCAAATATCCCACATTTGCATTTTCATTTCATGGCTGGGATAAATTATAACAGCACCAGAACTGTCAAGAACATTGGGAACACAATACAATAAGTAGTGTTTCGTTTTAGAACTTTGAGCAAGATAATTATGACTGTTTCCTTTTGACCTACAGTTTTCTTTGTGAAGAATCCAATAATGGAGATCCTTTGGGAATGGGCAAGCACTTTGCAAGAAGGCTTCACATATAAAAGTAACTCAATTAGACATCATAAAATATAATTCAAAATGCTGTCTATGACTTTTCAATGTGAAAAGGAAAGAACCTGCAAGATAACACCATGCTGCCAGCTGTTAATTTTATATTCTGTCATTCTATACTTCACTTTGTATTCAACTGTAAAATAATGTTTTTTTAAAGTACATTTGACAAGCTTGCTGTCACAAAAATTAAATGTTATTTGAATCTTGATCACCATATATAACTGGCAAGACATAAGGATCATCAATCATTTATAACTTACGGAGCAGACTGCAGATGATCTTTGTTCTTGCAAACATCTTTTTAATTGTAAATTCAAGATGATATTATTGTCAATTGAAATAATATAATGCAATATTGATTCAATTCTACTTTGCCTAACAAAAAATATTATTTAGTTAATTGATTAAAGGGAAAAATGCATTAAAAAGCACTCACATATTGCAGTGCAGCCAAATGAAAAGTTTAAATTAAATCAAGGTTAACACTGCACCACAACAAATACAGTTTTAGTAGCCACACAGCTGTGATCTATTGAAATTCTGTGAAAACGATTGTTGTTTTTATGGTTTTCTATTCACTGATCAATAGACAATGATCGTCCACACACTGCTCTTGAAACTAAAAATAACTTTCTTTTACATTTTAGGCTTAGAAATACACAAAATTCTACTAAAATGTCCACTAAAAACAGTTACTATAGACTACTCACCCTTGTTTTCTGTGAGTGACAGTCAACTCAGCGATGCCTCTTTGACTATAGAGTGTGTTCATGTGACGTCATAAAATTCTCAAATTCAAAACTAAAGAGCCACTAAAGGCTTTATCCTCATCGGGCATAAGAGGTACTAAATTTATATCTGTTTACAACTTTGCAGCTCAATAGTGTCCTTTGTTTGGAAACCAATGCATTTTGAATTTCAGAGTTATGGCGGTGTGTAACATAAAGCTAAGATCATGTTTGTCAAAAAATATACACTTATCTCACGATTTTCAGCCCCTTTAGGAGTTAAAGTATTAAGAAAAGTGCTTGCAGTGTAAATTTTTTTTGGTTCGGTTCAGATAATCCGTTGTCTAGATAGCCAAAGTAAGTTCCAGATGTTTACACTATTTTCCGGCTGCCATATTGGAGGACTAAGGAGGTCCTCCAACATGGTGGCTCATACTAGGCGCTATAATTTTGTGCGGAACATTTCAACGAATATCTCAACTTTGGGACAACGCACACACCTTAAACTTGGAGAACTGTCTTCTTTATTTATCGTCTATAACATCACAATTTCTTGACTTTATCCACTGAATGGTTTTTGATTTTATTTTTTATTACGTGACAATGCACACACTTTATTTGCTCATAGAAAACTTAGGCCCGTAGTCTCCATGTTTTATCTACAGATTGGATTTACATATATAGAAACCAAGAACCCTCTCTTAGTCAATGCAAGCATTTAAATTTTGTACTGTTAAGTAATAACATGAAGGATCAAAGTTGCACTATGGCTATAAGTGGTTAAGTTCAATTTATTTTGCCATACATAACAATGTCTTATTAATTATTTTTGTACTAGTACATTAAATGATAATTGATTTGAAATAATTATTTATAACATTATTGATTCTTATAGCTTATTTTCTAACCTTACATCCCAGAATCTAACAGTCTTGTCTAAATGCCCACTAGCCACCTGTGATCTAAATGTGGGTAAAAAAAAAAATAAAACAAAACAAAACAAAAACATACTTTTACTAACTTTCTGTTTGCTAATTGCACAGTAAAGTAAGGTAGACAGACAGGCCCACACTGTTTGTGAAAAGTGTTAGGCAGTATGTAGTTAGTACCAAATTCTGCCCTTATCTCAAGCAGTAAATATAATTGCACAATAAATCATTTTTAAGAGGGGTGTGAGGAGAAAGCTAAGACAGACCAGAATGTATAAAAAAGCAAAGATTGTTTGACTAGTAAAGCTAAACAGCCTTACCTTTTACCCTTGTTACAGTAACTATTGCATGCAATCCAACATCAAAAAAAGGATTCAATGGTGAAACTGCTGCAAAGTCACCATGCTCAATTTTATAACACTGTAAGTTTTTATTCACTTTGCTGTCATTACTAATAACTGAAAAAATACTTCACTAAGTCTTATAGATTGGTGGATAACTAGTGAGACTGACAGAGTTAGAAGGTAGATGTATAATTTGGTTTTGTTTATTTCTTACCCCATGCCCTCATTGATTACAATATCATTACAGCTGGATCCCGCAAATATTGTCCGCGTACCTAAAATAAATTTATAAAGAGAATTTAACAAAGCATTTTAATTTATACCATTAGCTTATGAAAGTGCTGACCCTTGAAATAAATTTCAAACTAGTAGCCTCTGCGGGATCAATACCTTTGGGGAGCAAAAATGTTATATAAAAATGGTTGGTATTTTTTGGGGGGGGGGAGGGGTGGGGGTGTTGGGCTTGCTACATGTACTTTTGGTAGCCTGCATGGCTGGCGGTTTAGTTGGTTGGGATAGAGGACCATATAGAGTGTGATCTGCAAAACAAGCTGCAAAGCTGCAAGCGACCTTGGAAAAAAATAAAACACTGGGCCCCTCGTGGTTTTGTTGCTTGCTCACGCACTCTACCCCAACTAAACTGCCAGCTATTTCTGGGGATCCTTCCTTTCAGGACTTATTAGACCTTTAGGGACACAATTTTTTGATGTTTTTTTTCTGGGGTTGCTACTTTCAGAGGGTCATTACTTTTGGAAGTTTATGGTAGTAGAGATGGTAGCCTTCATTTCATAATTAGGAGCGTATAATCCAAACAGGTCAATATACCTTTCTTTAAATGCCTTTGGCTCATTTACAGAAGGATTTTCACCTTAGTCTGAAATTTGGGGTTATTTTAGGGGTGGAGGGAGGGGGGGATTATCAGAATTTTTAAGGCATTTTACCTAAAAGAGACAAGCCCGAGTGAAGGAAAATGTATTAGTTATTGTAGAGTACTTACACACTCTGCTTCTGAGATCCCAGATTTTTAAAGTCCTGTCATGACCTCCAGAAACTACTTTTGTTGCTGCTCCAAAGAATTTTACAGACATTACTTTTTGTGAGTGACCTGTTAGAGTGTGCTGAAAAAAAACCCCACAAATCTATAATACATCAATGTTAGATGGTCTATATGGGGATTACCTGAAAACTGAGAATTGGTCAAATTTCTAACTAATCACTGAAAACTGAGATCTACAAAATTTAATGACAGCTGAGAAATGGGGTGTAATTTAAACTGACAGCTGGAAAAAGTCCAAGAATTGAACTGAAAACTAAGATTCCAGCACTCCATCAAGACCATCATATTACAGTTGAACCCTATGTTTCCTGGTACAACATTTTGCGAACAGAAGTCCTGCGAATAAATAACACTTACATGTGCTGTAATTATAGTATAAGTTAATCCAATGGACTTCAAATCAATGTAGCAATCCAGGTTTAAGCCCTCACAGGGTCATGCAATATTCTTTTTCTTGCACAAGTCACTTTTCTCTCGCATTGCCTTTCTCCACTAAAGCACAGTGTATATGTTGTAGGTCAACTGAAATTCAGGTTAAAATGAAATTCCTTTGTCTCTTAACCCTTATTATTCATGTGTCATTAATAATTAACTCAATAGCCCATGAGGTGAAGCCGAATGGGCTATTGACCCATGGCCCTTGAGGGTGAAGGGTCTAAGTATCACCCGATTAGTTGGACAGAAAAGGCAATAATAAAGTTAGCAAATGCAAGTTGAAGAAATATTTATTTGGGAATAAAATGAAAGAAAGCGTCACGCTCAATTGCACTATTTTCGCTACTCGAGGACTATTAGTAGCGTAGCCAATTAAAATGCAGGATTCGCATTAGTCCCCTAGTTGGGTGATACTAATAAGGGCTAGAAGACAAAGGAAATTGAGAATCAAACTACAGTAGGTTAAAATCAATTTAACCTGAATTTCATTTTGAACTACAACAGTTGTAGGTCAATTTGTTTCAAACTAGGTTGGTTTGAACTCAGCCTAGTTCAGTTTACTAATGTCTCTGTATTTTTTTTTTGGCTGTGTCAAGATGTCTGGCAGCCAGACAGTGTTTTTAAAAAACTTTGTCTCTGGTTAGGCACCTTTGGGCTCTGCGAAATTTTTCTTCAACCACATCCTTGGACAATAAAAGACACTCACCCGAAGTCTCTGATCTCCAAGTGTCCATACTCGACATGCGCCTTCATGTGATCCCGCCAAAACAAGTTTTTCCTGGAAATTTTGCAGTTGGTATTAATATATCTATGAGTGGTCCACAAGGACAGACTACATGTATGTGCAGACTAACTTTGCCAACCAGGATAAAGAAATTCTCTCCCTCAACACTTTCAAAGGAACAATTTTTGCTGTACAGAATTTTAGAAGACTTGATTGGAACAGGCCATATTATATCCCCATTAACCCTTTAATGGTAAATTTCCTCAAAAAATGCTGTTTTTTGACTACCATGACCCTGAATTGGCCTCAACTTTGCTGAAAAAGTGATTTCTTACCAAGGAGCAAGATTTTCCTGAGGATTAGGTACCAATTGAAAATGTATGTAATATTTTACTTTGGAGCATGCCATATTAAGCCAAAAATTGGACTTGTTTTTGTTATTATTTTTTTTTTTGCTGGCCTGATTTGATTTGTTCCCTGTACTTTTCCTTTCCTTTTTCTCGCCCCTTTCACTCTTGCTAGCTATTGCTTTATTTGCTTTATCCTTTCTGACAACTGTATAAAGTTCAATCAGTTATATCTTTAAGGTCAGTTTTACACCAAAAACAACTGCTCACGTTTTTTTCAAAAACAGACAGTTGTGCAGATAGATCTATCCTAGCCCTATTATCTATTAGCTCTATTATCTGCTCATTAAGAATACCTAATGACATCTAAATTGCTGACATCACAATTGGTACAAAGTGTATGACCCCTCAATCGTAAGAAAATGTACGATTGCAGTTAAAGCTTAAATGTTGACACTATGGGTAAATTCAGATCAGTTGTTATGAGATTACTTAAATCATGGTTCACTAAAGGAATCGATGAGTCCTTAGCTTACCCAGAGTGGATTTACCACTTCCTTTGATGCACAACTATCTTGCATCATTGATCCTGATCCAGATTATTCCAAAGGAACACACTTCATGATATATCCTTATACATTAAATGACCCCTGGTTAGCAACCTAAAATAATAGAAGAATCCTACCTGAGGATCAATTTGTACGGACATGATGCCTGCGTTACTACCATGCATGGTACCTTTTAATGTATAGTTTCCTTCAATTAGAAAAAAAAAATTGATATTAGAAAAAAACATTATATTTACGAACCATAGGTTATAAACAGATGTTCGGGTTGCTAAGAATATCTGACTAAGAAAAAGTAGTCAGACAAGTGGTGCACATTGTCAGCTAGGTTAAACTCATGATCTCTGTAGCCTAAAGTACTTATTAATAAGTGTATTGATAAATGTCTATAACTCCTTCTGCAAAGCTGAGTGGTAATGTTTATCAATTATATTAGATTATGAACTTGAGATTTATATCACATGATAGTTGACGAGGGTGCAGCCTCAGGAGTCAACCATCATGCATAGAAATTGAGAGTCATTAATCTAATTAAAAAATTGACACCAATAAGAGAACAGCATTCATGATAGAACACTTGTCTAGATAGTAGATTTATGCTAATAATAAATTTTCCTAGTACGAACTGCTCCAATACAAGGTACATTACGTAAATACAAGAAAAAGACAACTCAGGCTAACGCACCATCAGGCCACTGTGCCTGCAAGTTAAGATTGCATTCAGATCAATGCAAACCAAGACCATTGTACTCCTGATCTCAAATAAAGACAGTTCTGGCAAATGAAAGTTAACTCATACCATTGACTTTTTCCCAGACTTTTACTTTTCTGTCTGCGCCTCCTGTCACGAACAATCTTCCTGAATTGCTGAATCTTGCTGCATTTACTTCCCCATCATGGGCATCCTACCAAAAAATAAAATAGAGTTTAACAATGGCTAGTTAATTGACAGGTGACCATCAGCAGCTGCTGATCATGGATGAGTTCATCAATGTCCAAAAACAACCATCCCTCCCCTCCCCAATAACAACAACCTATCTTCCTGTGTCTGTTTACATGCCTGGGTTACAATGATTGATTGTCAGCAGAAATCAAAACACCGCTGACAATGGTTTGAGCTTGAACAAGATCTTCAGGTCCAGATTTCAATAGACTACCATGACTATCATGTTTCATACAGACTGACATTTTCAACAAGTTGCTGAGCAAAGTAATAGATAACAAACGTTCTGTACTCACAAACTTTTTGTCAGGGTATGAGGGGACAGATATGATCGCACAGAATGGTATGGCTGGCTGATCAGAACTGAAAGATAAATTACAAAGTAAAAAGTGAACATTCTCGCATTTTCACTACCACCTTACTAAGCTGAGAGAGCTTAAGTGTACCTCGCAAGTTCCTCAGTGATCTAAGGAGCTACATGTATACCAACAGGCTATATCTACACAAATCTTTCTTTACAAGATTTGCCTCATTAACATTAGTGATTCAGTTACTGATCTAGCTACAAATTATACCAGCTCTGAATATTGAAATTATGACATGAAGGACCATTAACCATCTCAAGGAATTTAAGTCCGATGTATCAGACACTTATTGTGAGATTTAAAAACTCAAACTTTTACAAAGAATGCATGAGCTCATTAGCACTTAACTGCCACCCAAATATTTTGCAGTTCTTAAAAACCCATGAATATTACATTTTGCCATGAATATTACACCCAATTCAAAGAGCCAAACATTTCACCATTTACCAAGTTTTACATCAGCTCTTTATATGTTTGAAGTCAATTTTTAACTAGCATGATGTCTTCTCTGTGTAAAGTTGTATATTAATAACAGAGAAAAATGGCAACAATGACACCAGCAAAGATTGCTCTATACTAACTTAAGTAACAGAAACCTGGCCCTCCAGGGATGACATTGGATGATAGTTATCATGCATTGCCAGAAAAAAAGTTGGAAAAAATTAATTAACATACTTCAATAAGATTTCAGAATAAAGAGTAGTGAGATAAAAACATGAAGTTTCGGCAACGACATGTCACCATTATCAAATGCAAATTATTATGTATTGGGTAACGTTATATAAAGAATATAGAGTGGGAAAGTACATTAGAATAAATGAGGCGGGGATAAACAAAAGAATGAGAAAAATTTAAATGAAAAGTTTCGCTGGAATGGAGTCATTTTGAGTGTTCAGAGTCAGACTCTTTTTCCTTATAAAAAGCATCTCATAAATAAGGCACTCGAACTTTCCATGGCATTTCTTTAAGGTGGTAAACTGCTCGTGAAGATTGTTAGATGTTTGATTGTGTTTGTCCAATGCACATTTGATAATGGTGACATGTTGTCGCCGAAACGTCATATTTTTATCTCGCTACTCTTTATTCTGAAATGTTTTTCAAAACCTTTCAATAAGATTGGTGTTTTAAATGATGTTAGCGGATAAAGGCATGATGTACATGCAGCAATTCATGTTTTTAAAGCAGAAGTCTGATTGACAATTACAAATTTAATTAAGGTGTAAAGTTACTGAGAGTTGTGAGCATCTAACACATCAAAAAATAGCCTGCTTTGGACTGACAAGATTCATTTACGTAGGGCAGCAGTGTTATAAACCCAGTATAAACGTCTCGTTAGTTGGACCTACTTTGGTAAATTTACTTGTACATGTTCTTTTGCTGCATCTATAAGAGCTTTCTGGAGTTTTTCCTGATGTATTCTAACAAAAATAACAATAACTAATTAGTGATTGTTTAAATTATCAAGTTCTACTCCTACAACATGAAAACTAAAAAGAATGTCCATCACAGTTGGATTGATAGAAATAACTTTACAATGAACTGTCTTTAAGATGGACACATTTGGGAACAGCTCTAGCTATCTGCTTTGGAGAGGTGTCTGCCCTGAGAGTTCACTTACAGAGAAACAAGTGGAATTCTTGACCTGAACCAGCCAGAAAGTCACCTCTGTCTTAGAGAGTGTTTACCTTACAATGTTGTCCATTTTGACAGAGTTAATCAAAAGTGTTCTGTATTGTTCAAAAAAAGATATTTTAAAACCTTTTTCAGTTCACAATAAATAATGTTTATCCTCTAGTTGGCGTATCATTAATTTTGATCCACAACTGTTACAATGTGGTATGAAAAAATCAGCTCGAAATCAGTCTCAGCTGTGAAAAGAGTGTTAAGTCTAAGATATCTCATTACAAAAGGTAGTCCTTTATATAAACCTTATTGGATTCCCTGGACGGCCTTGCCTTTTACATTCATTGATACATTGCAAATATATTTATTTTATTGTGTGACAAAATAACAATAAACTGAAAGTTAAAAAAGGATTACAATGTACAATTTATTTAATACATAAAATTAAATTTGAATAACCTTCTCTGAGTTTCATTTTCAGCATTCACTTTATCAGCATCTTTTGCTTTTTGTGCCATCCATCTTCCTATCTGCATAAATTCAAATCCAGTTTATAACATTATGGCTATGGAAGGTAATTTTACGCTGTTGAACTCTGGACCAAGCTTTTCTCAAGGTCTGGGCACTGACCAAGGTCACTTTCACCATTAATCTTTCTTTGCAGCAACTAAATGACATCCTTCAAAATGTTACAGCAACCAAAAAAAAATTACCTGGGGGTAATCTTCAATAAATTAGCCTCCAATACAAAGAGTCAGTGAGTGACTACTCTCATTCTTGCCATCTCATGTTACAGAAAATGCGATACACTCCAGGATTTTTCACCGCCTAGCTTGCATTTGCATTCTAAAAATTTTTATTAAGAGGTCTCATTAACATATCCAGCAGGAGAGCAACTGGTTTTAACAGGTGGGAAAGACCTCTTTCAACTGACAAAACTTCTATGTAAGAAAAATTTACCCCTAGATTGTCACACTGGGCAGCAAAATCATCCTCACAGCTGGTCAATTCGCCCAGTGCCCGGCCCTTAATGAAACCCCTGTTCATTTAACATTTGAAGGCTTTCGTGCGAAAAGGGCGTATATAGCATTTTGGGTCGATTTTTATTTTTTGCAGGATTGAGCTAATTTTTGGCAGACTGACTTGTTTTGACATGAAAAGCATTGTTGCATAATTGTTTTTGTTGATTTGCACTTCACTTTTCCAAGGGTCTCTTTGGGAGATCTTTTGTTGAGCGAAAAACAAAAGAAACCTTTTGTTTTGCTAAATGATGAGGTCACCGAAGCGTGGTATCTGCCCCTAGTTTTATTATTCATATAATTACACAATTCTCTTTCTGTTGCTTTGTTAGCGCAAGCGAATAAGGCGCTGAATGTGCTGGATTGGAGTTTGTTTTGTCGTGACACCGGTGAGGTTGGTCGATTGTTTTTTTTTTCCGGTCTATTTCTCTACTTCTTTCAAAAATCAAAACATTTATTTAAAAAACACCGTGCTGTCGAAGCTGCTAAAAGTAACCATTTAAGTTTGTGCTGCGTCAAAATCCACCTTCGAAGGATTCGCTCCAAAAGATGCTGCTCGGAAAACTGAGTTTTTTCGCATATGTTATTTCTCAAAAACAAAGTGCAAATCAACAAAAACAATTACGCAACGATGCTTTTCAAGTCAAAACAAGTCAGTCTGCCAGAAATTAGCTCGATCCTGCAAAAACTGAAAATCGACCTAAAATGCTATATACGCCCTTTTTGCAAGGAAGCCTTCATTTATTTATCAGCTGTCACAAACTCACAAGATCTTGATTATCTTCTTGTAGTTTTCTGTGTTTTTCTTCTAGCGATGAGTAAGCAAGTTGTAGGGCCTGAAATTCATCTTTTACCATCTAGTAATTATAAGCAAAATAAAAACTTTCAATTAACAGATCAAGAAGATATTTGTTTTTGAAGGTTGGACTGGAGAGATAAGAATACTTTTTATGTCAGCAGATTGATAGTCATTTAGAGGAGAGTGGAGAGTGAGAGTTTCAGTGGCTTTAATGTTAGCACAGTGGATGCTGGATCAAGCAGTTCAGGTTAAGATGTTATTGTGCTGGGCAAGACGATTATTATTACTACCACTTTGAATATCTCACACTGGTGAATGTAAGGCTGGGGGGTAACCCTGTGGTGGACTGGCAAGTGCTCCATTCAGGAGGAGTACAAATTCTCCTTCAGACCTAGTAGCTTAATGCCATGGAAACTGTGATAAATTCCTGCAAGATACCTGGACAATAATATTGAGTCCAAAGCAGACTTTTAATTTCTTTCGGTCTTTAACCAGAGCAGGGTTTATAACTGGTGTTTCAGTGGTCAATTAGGTTTTGGTGTCAGTCTGATCTCATATCAGTCCACTGCTTGTGACATGTATTTAATAAGAAAATATTTTGTTTCCATGAATGACAAATTGACTTCACCTGACAAGTTGCATCTAATTCTATTATTGTCTGCTGAAGGCTCTGACACTCTTTGTCAACTGATTCTTTATTGATGGTTAAATCCTGTAATCTAAAAATATGGGCAAAAATGTCATTTCAAATTTTACTGACAAAATAAAATAATATACAACTTGCATTAGGTTACAAATAAATTATTCATTCCCAGGTATGCTGTCACAAAGATAAATCAAGAAACTAAGGAAATTGCATCCTTACGTTGGATGCTCAAGTGGAAACAAACTCAAAATTCTTCAGTTTTTGCCACTCATTTTTAAGTTGGAATGTTTCATCTCCCTCTCAAGCCCAATATACTTCATGAACTTTCTGTTAAACACATTTTAAGGCACATTGTATTTATTTAGTAATTTCTATATTTTCTTTTCAGATGGCACTACTGAGTATTAAGTGTCACAGCACAACTTCACTACTCACGACACCATCTGCTCTACGATAAATTGATTACTCCAGACACTATGTAATGAGAATTAATTGATGTACATCAATCAGTCCTAGAATCTAATTCCCAGTCTACTTACCGTCCATCTTTGGTAGCAAGTTCCTGTTCCTTTTGTCGTAACGTATTGTTGAGTTCCATCAGTTTCTGAGCATTCTAATCATAGCAAATCAACGCAATAAAGACTGTCAAGAATCACTTACACAAAACCACAATTTTTCTTTAATTGGTTACTTTAAAAGTTAAAACTGTTTGGTACCACTTTTTATCATTGGGCTTAACTTAAATGAGTAAAATAAGGGTTGTCACCAAGTCCTGAAGTCCCACATGTTTAATATCAAACACTCAGGACTGTTTGTTAGACCACATTTCTAAACACCCAGAAAAGGGTTGAAAATATAATGCACAGTGGAGGTATTTTTGACAAACTTCAGGGTGTTTCAAAATACGATCAGACACTGTCTTGAGCATTCAATATTAAATATCTTCTCAACTGAAACTATACATAAAACTAAGGAGAAAACTCAGATTAAATAAAACTGAAAAAATCGGTGCTGGCTAATTAATAGTCAGAATGATATGCTCCAAACACTGTCACAGTCATGATTTCCTTTGTTTGAGCTTTATAAATTATTAAATAAGTTTGAGAAGTATGCAGCATCAATGTCAGAGTAACTGGCTGATTCTGCCATCTTTTTGCAAGAATCAGAAAAATAGCTCAGGAGAGTAGCGAGAACAGATCATGAACTAGATAGCAATTTTTGTCAGCTACAGTACTTCTGACAACCCTGAGAAATAACACAGTCATGCAATGTATTTTTATGCCAAGAGCCTGTTACTTGACATAACACCTGCTATGACTGTCTGTTAAAAGATAACAGTGCCAAATTTTTCTTTAATGTACACTGGCCTTATGACCATGCAAGGTTAGTTCCTAGAAGACTGGCATAAAACAGATGGTAAAATGTTTATCTTTGTTTACTTAATAGACATTGTTTGCTGACCTCAATGTAGTAAAAATCAATACTATTCATCTGATGTACCTCTCCCTTTTGCCGATGAAGCTCTGTCAGTTCTTCTTGTAACTTGTAGAGTTTTTGTTCCAATGCTGCAGCTTTTTCTGATCCACCACCCCCTCCAACCCCTCCCCCTGTTAAACTACAAGGAGAACAAAGCACATCAAGATCAGTATGCTCAATTTAAGGGGAGGGGTGGGTCAGTTGACTTAGCACACCTAGTGGTTGATCGACAATGGCAATTTAAAAGTTTTAGAGTTATTTTCATTTGAGTATCGTAAAAGCCAAAAAAATCATTCTAACCAACCATAAAGGACACAGACCATACCGTGAACCAAACATTACATGTAGCTTATGTAACGTGTGGGAAAAGGAGTGCGATTGAGTTACATGTACAATTGCCTTTGGTTTTAGTTCTGATTGGATGGAAGAGTGGCGCATACATGTAGCTGATACAAATTAAATAAATTACTTCGCGACACTCAAATAAAAACCACTCTTTTTCATCCCTGATGTCATCTATTCCAACAACAACTACAGCAACAACAAAACAACTGTCCCATCATATTTCAACTAAACTTTATTGATACAAATTATGGTCTTTTGATATGTATGTGTTCTGACCAATAGGATTATGTACCACTGACCATATTATGAAGTTTCATTTATAAGTACAAATTGAACATTTCTGTACCTCAATTCTTGAACTCGTCCTTGAAGTTCAAGTTTTTCCTAGACAAGGACAGAAATTGAGAGGTTAATTCTAGGCAAGAAATTACAAAATTTAAGCATACTTGTATTGGCGGTAAAATTAAAAACACTTACATGCTCTATGAAGTAGTTCGCCTTAAATATGTCTTACTCAGTACAATTTTTATTGCAGATCAATATGTGCCAACCTCAAGGGGTGACACCTATTCCAGACTCTCGATTTGTGGGGGTGGGTAAAAGGGGAACAATGCGGGCATGAGCACAAGGGTGATCTGAGTACAAACCCCTTGCCTTTTTTCCACTTGTTCCTCACACCACTCTAACCTGCGCCAAAAAAATGCCTGGATCAGGGTACAAGGGTGGCAGAAAATGATAGATGATGAATGATGTCAGATGTGAGCTTGAAGAGATGGTGACAAGTACATTTTGGAACTCACAAAGCCAGGGCAAGGAGAAAGAGAACAAAACAAAGCCCTCAGCTTTTAAGAAAATTGAATTATTTTTTTCTATCAAGAGATGATGGTGAAGAGACAACACCCATGGACTTCACCATATATCCACTTCTATTATTAAAATTAACCTGAAGCATAGTGTAAAAATCATGTCTGGTGCATTACTTGAATGGAACAGGGCGTGCTATACTCGTCTGGTAAGGGGTGGACCATCAATTTTTTGAGGGGGGGGGGGGGTTGGTCAATTTCCAAAAAAAATCCTGCACAGTAAAAAAAAAGTATACAATGGGAGTTGTACGAGAAAAAGTGCTTTCTACTATCCAGGTCCTGTGTTTGACTTTAAAAAATTTCTTGCACAAGCTATTGCCCACCAAATAAAAACTATGCACAACCTAAAGGGGAGAAAAAAAATTTCACACCAGAAAATTGCCCAAGCCCTCCCCAACCCCTAAAAAAAAATGATGGTCCACGCCTAAGTCCTTGTGATTGTAACGGTGTATTTACCACCATTAGTATGTAAGTGTACATTTATAGTCATAATTTGATAGAAACTTCAAAATCAGGACCACCTGTGAGTCTGGCAGCCTCTCAGTAATTATAACAGGTTGCTGGAGACTCAGAAGGAGCTGTGCTCTAACCTGTTGCATATGAGCGACTTGTATTTCCAGTTGAACCACTCTTGATTTTGCAGTATCTGCATTTTCAAATAGCTTGTTGTCTGTTGAAAAAAACAGATTGTTGCGCTACAAGTCAAACTTATTGCACTTTTATAGTTTTTTACTTGGGGTAGAACTAAAGACAGGAAAACAGAGCACCCCAATTTAAACTGATATGACTTTGTATAGGATAAGGTTAAGGATATTTCCTATTTTTGTCTTGAACAACTTCATCTTTGTTTTACTCTGTCACTACTCTCTTCCATGATCCATAGGTTCTTTGTATCTGTACATGAATATTGACCTCTGATATCAGCATCTTCTCCATACACTCAATTGTGGTGTTTTTTTGTCGCTTTCAGTAAAACATCACAGGCTCAAATTACACACACATGAATATTTTATTTATTTATTTAAAAGAGATATAAAGTTAATAATTTGACATGCCCCCAGGTACCAAGGGCAAATCTAGGCAGGTCATGTCTTAACAAGATTAATGAAATAAACATATCACAAAGATAACAAACTCAAGTAAAAGTGAAACTTGAGTATAACAGAAACATTTACATTGAATATCACTGTACAGCCCCACTCACACATTCCTATGGAAAATCATACTGCAAGCTGAAGTGTTTGGACCAGTTTTTGGTTTTAATCAGGTTGCACAGACCTTGCTGGGTTCACTCTACACGGCCTGACCTTTAACCAAATATTTTCCTACCTTTCCATTCAGTTAATAACTTCACATTATAATGTGTGCAAATTATTTCTGTTGGTTACTATGGCAGGATGCAAATTGAATTTTCAATATTTGTTACACTTTCCCTTTCATATTTTGAGCTTAAGCTTAAGCTTTATAATTTGGTGAATTTTTTTCACATGATTTCTATTTTCGAATATTTCATTTTCAACATGATTTGCAAGAACAAGTATCAAATATCCCAGAAAAAATATATACATGGGCTTTTCTTATTTTAGTCGGAACAGATTTGTTTTGACATTGTTATTGAATAATAATAATTCCGTGACAAACACGCAATGAAGTGATTCGAGGTCTGAGTGAAATGTCCTGCACGTAAACTTCACTTCTTTCTACCATTCCAAGTCAATATTAAAGGTACATTCGATGAAATAATTTGCTTGATCCTTTTAGATCGCTGCAAGCCTCCGTATGCAAAGTTCCGTGAAAGCAAACTGCGGATAAATCTGCATGTTTTTTAGTATCAGCAAAAACTGCTTTGAGGACAATTCTGTGAAATGCTGCGAAGTTGCGAAGCAGTAAGAAAGTACCAAAGTCTTCACTTACGTTCCTTGATAATGTCTCTGAAACAGTACCATTCCCCACGATCTCTTGCTTCTAGCTTCCCCGAAATTATTTTCCTCCAACTTTGCCTTTCCCTTCGCGCCATCTTGTATGACTGGGGACGATAGACGTCCCACTCAAACCGAGTAGAACATGGGTTTGAATCCAAGTCGTCGTCGGAATATATGAGTCCGCGAGCTTACAGCGGTAATTTTGTCACAAACAAAATGGCGGACAAAACATGCAGACTTCTCGATGGCAAAGAAGCAAGCGATTTCATAGCCTCGATGGATACTTTTGTCTTTGATTGCGATGGTAAGTAAAGGAATAAGTTAAAAGGTCGTTTTTGGTACAATTTTAAGGAGGTAATGTGGGAAATTCCAAAATTACAGGGGTGCTTTGGAATGAAGGCGGACCTCTGGAAGGGGCGGTGGAAGTTTTGCAAGAACTTCGAAAATTGGTAAGAAACGTCTTGCATTGCCAAACAATGAATTGAGTTGGTAAAATCATTAAGACATCGCACCGACTAAATTAACTAAATTGTGCGCTAGCTAAGTTTTAATTTTCCTCTTCAGAATAAAAGGATTTTCTTTGTAACCAACAACAGCTCCAAGTCAAGAGCAGCTTATCTTAAGAAATTTGAGAAGTTTGGTATTGAAGCTTGTGAGGTATGTCCTGTGTTCAGTGTTCTACTGTAGGAATAACATTTATTTCCTCATAGCATATATAAGCAATGGAAACAAGTGCTGTAGCAGCACAACTCTCTGCACGCACTGCATGCCTATAATGCTAAATAAGAGCTATTTTCACAAGTCAGTAGGCAGTTTCAGATCAAACCTCTGTTTCAAGGTGTACTTAGGTATTATCTTTTATTTGCAGGAAAAACTTTGAGCCAGTCATCCTTTTGTTGTTGTTAAAAAATATCACATAGTATTATAATAATTTTATGGTGGGGAGAATTGAGACCAAGTAACACAATTTTTATTCTACATTTTACATTTAATTTCTTTCACAGGAAGAAATCTACTGTACATCATATGCTGTGGCATATTACTTAAAAGAGATCATCAAATTTGACAAAAAAGTTTTCACGATCGGTACAACAGGGATGGTAGAAGAACTGGATGCTTTGAATATTCCTCATACTGGTTCTGGTGTAGGTTGGATATTATTTCTTGATTAAGATTTGACATCAAATTCTGAAGTAAGTTAATCACATTAAGGGAGATGCAGTGGCCTCATGGTAGTGCACTCGCCTCTGGATTGAATGATCTGGGTTTGAGTCCTGGTTGGGAATATTTTACTGTGTCGTTGGGAAAGACACTGTACTCTCACAGTGCCTCTCTCCACCAAGGGATATTAATGGGTATCGGTGAATTAATGCTGGGGGTCCGGTAACCCTGTGATGGACCAGCATATCATCCACAGGGAGTAGTTCTAAACATTCCTTGTCACTTCATGCTACAGAAACCGGGATAAGCTTCGCTTGGCATGTATGCGGACTTTACCTTTTTTATGTGCACATTGTGACTTTGTGGTGATTAGTTTTACTTGATAAAAAAATTAATAAACTACTGACTGATAATATTATTCTAACTCATTTTCAGCCTGATCATTCATCTGGTGGCTACAATATGCAGGAATGGACATCATTCACTCTGGACCCTGAGGTGAAGATTAAAGGGGCTCAGTCACGGCATTTTGAGTTATTTTGGCCACATAAAATATTACCTATAAATTGAAGGAAACCTGAAAATAATAGCTTATAAATGAAAACAGAAAAACACCAAAGCAATAACAATAAGCGATAAAGGAACAATGATGTTTAAGGATGACAAGAAGATTGACAAGGAGACGAAAAACTTGAAAACTGTAGGCTAAACTTTTCAAGATGGGCAAACCGTAATGCAGCTCCTTTAATGTTACGTTATTTTGTGAATAAGATCAAAACTTATCAATAAAAGCAATACATTTTCCTGTGGACTTTCTATGTTATTCTCTGTTTTCATATTGAAGGTTGGAGCTGTAGTTTGTGGATTTGATGAGTACTTCAGTTACCATAAACTCATCAGAGCAGCTAGTTACCTTGCAAAAGAGTCCTGCCTTTTTATTGCAACAAATTGTGATGACAGATTCCCATTTAGCAATGGTGATGTTGTTGTTCCAGGTGATTCTTTAATTGATCTTTGAACAATTTTTTTTTAAAATTGATTCGACAAGTAGTCTGTTTCATTTTTTAATCAATGTCTAATTCTGTCAAATATTTCAAATTTATGTAGGGACAGGCTGCTTTGTGATTTCTGTGGAAACAGCAGCTAGGAGGAAAGCACTAGTCATAGGAAAACCAGAGAGAGTTATGTTTGAATGTATAAATTCACGGTAAGTAGTAGTCAAGTACAACTTAACTGGTCACAGTTGTAGGGCTGCAATGTGTGCAATGTATTACACTTAGCCTTCTGCTTTCAGTCTCTTTTCATATGATATGGCTGGTATGTCCTGGAATGTAATGCCAAATGTGGCAAAATTATAACTAATCAGAATAAAATTCCTTGAATGTCAAAACATCAAAACAGACCCTTCCATATTCATAAGTGTAAAATTATTTACAGCCATTTTATTATTATCATGTAGTTACTGATAGTCACAGAAACCAACCATATCAAGGAAACATAGGATAACTATCTGTTGACATGTTTGTCTTAAGTTAACATGCTTTGTTTCACTAGAATAGAGAAGTGTGCCTAAAAGCTCATTTGCCTTACAGTGTATATCTTGGCATTTCAGTGGACAATTTTAATTTAAAAATGTGAACAGACCTTTTACCCACTCACTTCACCCCACTCTGAAGAAGTACTGCTATTGCTTTATTGATTAATACAATTTGCACATTTATTATATAAAAGCCAATGAAATACCAGTTGAGCTTTTGTGCAAAAACATGATATCTTCACACATGGAAATAACATGTTATCTTCACATGTGAAAAGACCACCATTGCTATGCAAACGTGAAATGGTTTGGGATTTCATTAGTGTTTATATAATAGAATTTAATAGAACATTACATGGCCACTTAGAGATACGAAATTTCTTTTCTTGTGTTGAAAAATATTTCATTCCTTCACTGCACTCACTTGTGAAATATTCTTCAACACTCAAAGAGGAATTTTGTATCTCCGTGCGGCCATGTAATATCCTCTATGTATTGTGTAGATTTCAGTTTATTTGTCCAGTGATTGTCAAGAAATATCTCTTGTAAGCAGTTGTTTTTAACAGAAAATAACATTTGTTGCAATGACATTTTTTTCCTTTCATTAGTCATACCATTGACCCAAAAACGACGTGTATGATAGGAGATAGGTAAGAAGTACTGACTTTATGGTAGACCATTTTGGATTTACCTCTTGCCTCAAAGTGAATCCTGGTGACAGTGCAAGCATTCAAATGAAAACTTGCTTGATCTGCATTTGGTTCAATTACAAAATGCCCATACTGATTTATGAGTGATCTGTATAGATATTTCACGGATTTCAGTAGCGCTTTGTCATTAGCACAGACTTTACAGCATTGAATCTTAAGCAGGGAAGAATTGACTAAGAGAAGAGGAACCATGATTTACTATGTTTGTCCTTTTAGATTGAACACTGACATCTTGTTTGGCAACAACTGTGAATTGAAGACCATCTTAGTGCTGACAGGAATCTCATCCCTTGCTGATGTTAAAAGCATTAAGACATCAAACAGTCCTGATCACAAACGTTCCATTCCAGATTTTTACATCCCTGGTATAGAGGCCCTAAGACTACCATTAAAAGCTGTTAGCAAAGCATCTAGTTGACTGTAGTTATTCCATGAAAGTACAATTTATAAGTGGGCCAGGAAGGCAGGCTGTAATTTCAGATTAGAGGTGAAGGATTCATAATCATAACAAAATTGTTCTACGTTTTCATTAATGGCAGTCTTTGCTGTTGAGTGTTCTTATAATATTAGAATAACTTATTCTTTTTAGAACACTATTTAATTATATCATTATCAACTGGGAAATATCTTGTTTGGACACCAGTCATTCAGTGTGTACAATGCACATTGTCCGGGAAGTTAAGTAAGTTAAGTTAAGTAAAATCAATCTGTATTTTTATTCTTACTCTGGAATTCAGTGCACTAAGCAACTGAATATGAGCCATGTATTTATAATAAAAACAAACAAGAAACCTTTTTATGTTCTGTCACACATATCGTCCATGTCAAGAAAAAGTTATAGAGTGTTTTTTTTAGTACAAAATGTATAATATTTTACAAAAATGACAATTGAAATAATAATAAAAAATGGTTTTGCTCCCTGTTAACAGTGTTATTGAGACCACTAAATAGCAGCAATAATTGAAAGAATGTAATACTCTATCTCATCTATAAGCATTAACCCTGAACCCCATGTTTTTCTCTACCAAACTAAAGTAAAACTTGCAAGTAGCATTTCGCTAACAAATCAATACATTTACATGTATGCAAAAGGCACAATATTTGTACAGTCATTTAGCTAAACATTGTGCTTAAACTGAGATGTGCTAATGCAGGTACAAAAACAGTGCTTTACAAAAATATTTATTCACTAGGTCTAATGTGATCTTGCACCAGGAGTCTTAGAACAGCAACACGCTCATAGGTGAAACCACAACAGTTTGTGTATGTACAATGATGCGATTTTCCCCTCTTGATGCATGTTTATGTTCTCCTCAAATTAGATTTGCTAACTGGAAGGGTTGACTCTTAGCGTAAGCTTAACCTCAGTCGACTGAATCAAAAAAAAAAAAAAAAATGCAATGGCCTAGTATTGGTTGCTCTTTTAAAAGAGCCATTGTACAGTTCCAGAAAATATCCATACTCCCCCCACAGAAGGGATCGAAATTTCCTGGGCCTGGGGGTTCTGTAACACCAAAACATATAAAGAAATGTATGAAGCTCAATTAGAATTTCCAGAGGGATTCAAGGGGGAGGGTCTTAGAAAAAAAATCCCTTCCATGGGGGAGGTAGGGATTCTGGAACTACACATTAAATAGAACCATTAAATAATATGGGAATCAGTGAGGAGTCAACTCTTAAATGAAAACAATTCAAAGAACTTCCACTAATGAGAGTCTGTCTTTTCCACTGATTATTGTTTAAACACCATGTTTCCTACTTAGATACCCTATCTGCCCTATTTTGTAATGATTCTGTCACTAAATCATTTTGTTTCGTGTAATAATTATTAGAGAAGTATTCTACACAATCTTATGTTATCATCATACATGTTGATTATGAGGACAGATGTCCTAAAAACTAACGACTGCCTAATAACTGTTTAACTTTGTTCTAATTTTCTTTCTATCATATAAATTTTATACTATCCCATTTATAAAATAGTGGAAACAATGTAATAGAATTTTTCTAACACTGGTTTAGGTTCTTGTATATTTTCCCTTGTTTAAATAAAAGAAAAAATGCAGTTATTTAAGATTTTATTTTAATCTACTACTTATTTATAGCCAATTAATATACCTGGTAATTTATAAAACACCCTTAATTATTTTTTTTACCAAATTTAGATTGCCAACCCATTACTATTCTGAGCCTCTTCTTGGCTGTTTAACAAAATAAACGGTACTGTTTTATACAAATATTTACATGTATTAGAAGTCATTTCTAAGGCGTGTGCTATCTGTTGCAACTTCTGTTTCGGATCTGGCGAGTGGTTGATGCTGTTGTCTACGCTTCTTACAACTTGCTTGTCCCAAGAGAACAAAAATCGGCAAAAGACAGAGGCCACACACACCGGCCATGACGTACGCAACTGTGAGAAGGGCAGTATCTGAGCTTTCTGTTTCTATATATTCACAGTCAACTGCATCTGAGAGAAGAACAAAGAAATCAACAAAATAATAGAATAATAGTAAATAGAATTTATGGATTGTAGTCAGGCAGTATTCTTTCATTCATAGTCTTGGTCTTCAAATTCTATGATTGATATTGCCTTTACTCCAGCTTTCTAAATAATATAAATCCCACTAAAAGATATATTCAATGGTTATTTTGCAATTAAAATTGCAATACTTTTGTTTGCAGCTTCAGATAGTAATTTCTGAAGTCAGCAAACTGTCACTTGCCAGGAATCATTCGCAAAAGGCTTTAAAGGATTTTGGTTCTAATGAGCTCTGAGGATGAGAGAATCTTCTTTTCTACTTCTCCCATCCAATTCGTCTCTCAGAAATGCACACATTACCTATTTCTTACCCAAAGGGATTCTAATGCTCCCAGGGTAAGAGGTGCACACACATGGGATATACAACAACAAGAACCATTTATTTCAGTTTTCCCACAATGAGTACATAGTATTCCCTAAGATACAGTTGCAGCTGTAATACAGTCCAACCGCTATTAAGCAGCCACCTGTTAAATGGCCACCCCTATTAGACGGCCAGTAATCAAGCCCTAATGAGGACTTTTCTTGACTATTGTTTTTACCTCTACAAAGCAGCCAGGCCCCTTTAAGTGGCTTCTATCCATTTCTCCAAGGGTGGCCTTTTAATAGGGGTTCAACTGTGTAATATAACTGAATTACAATAACCTAATTAACATATTCAATGGCCAGGATGTTCATTTGTTTGAGTGGATAACTTCCAAACCTAAAGCTAATTCAATACTAAACCTCAAACATACCTCTACTGAATGGCCCAGATACTTCAGAACTGGGGTTGAGACGACCTTCAGCTGTTAGGGAAAAAAATAAAGATTAATTTCTATCAGAATCTAGACCATTAGTAAAAGCAAGTAAATTGTAAGTAAGTACTTTATTTCGACACATTTCACCAGTGAGCCTGGGGCTCGTTTAAATGTGAACGTGTATGCTAAAATTAAAATGTAAAATTCGAATATGTTATCTATTCAATAAAAGTACAAAAACTAGACTATAAAATTTAAAATTGAAAAACTAGACTACAAAATTTAAAAACTAGGCTATAAAAATTCAATAACAGAACCTTTACTAAAAAAAGTGAAATGAAACAACTGTTATCAATAGTAAGTTTAGCCAGATAAATACTTACCTCCACAGGTTGTTGCAGCAAAGCCCACTTGCACATTTTCTCTGTCAAAAACCACATAAAAGCCTTCCATAATCACTGCTCCTATAACTGTGCCTGAAATAAAGATAGCAAATAACTTCAGTTCTGAGAATTCAAATTAAAAAATGTTAGTTACCAGTACACCAATTTCGATATATTAAAATTCAGTCTAAAACAATAGACCTCAGCAAATTCAAATAACAGAACCTTTACTAAAACAACTGAACTGAAACGGCTGTTATTAATAGTAAGTTTAGCTGTAGCTATTAATTTATTGAAATTGGTCTATTCTATATCACCACTCTCAAGATCTATTACAACTGCTTTTCTATTGTTCCTTTTTCTCGCCTTCTACCTTGCTAGTACAGTCACTTCTATCTTTGCTAGATTAGTCTGGAAAGATGGAGGCCTTCCTCTTTTCTGACTTATCCAGGAAAGATCAAAGCAACTCTGCTAGCAGGGTACTTCCCTGAATAACAATAGATCGATTTTCCTTGCCCATCATGAACTTACAGGTACAATGCTGTTGCAAATTTATTTAGTACTTTTGTTCCGTTAGTATTAGCTACCGCTGTCTGATACTTGTGGAATGAAACCTTGCAATAAGTCATAAATACCTTTGTCAGCTTTAGTGATTGCAAACTTATAACAGTGCTGTCCAGGAAGAGGTCCACGTTCAATTGTTTCTCTCAAGTAAAGCTACAAAGAGCAACAGTAATGACAGTTAGGAACATATCAAGTCATAGATCTTAGGGGGGAACATGGGAGACCTGAGCACCCCTCCCCCCTTTAGGCTGCCACTCCTTATGGAGGGTTCTGGATCCACCACTGACTTCCATCATTAATAACTTAGCTACCATTATATAGGCATGCAATGCATGCAGAAAACTAATCAATAATCAAACTACCCACCTGCGGCGGTATCTTAAGCCTGAACTCCTTGGAATTGCTAATGGAGGAAAGAAGTGAAATGGACATATCTGGGAATTCTTCCCATGGGGTCTTGTCGTAGTTCCAACACATCATTTGTCGGCCAATCCAAAACTCATCTGGTACACCCAGCTACAAGTGGTCAAAGGCAAAATTAGAACTCTGGTTAATGCCAATGCCAGAAAAGGGATTAGCTGTTAATAATAATCTAATAAAAAATATTATGTTTCTCTCCACTAGTGTAAGACAAAGAGTTGTCAATAATTATTAAAACGTGAAACAAAACGTGTTCCTACAATTCCTGAAGGTCACCCTAAAGGATTGATCATTACAGTCTGGAAACCTTGTTATCTAGCCATACTCCCTGCCAGGAGAGACGTACATGTAACTAAATTAACTCACCTTGTCAAATTTCTTGAGTCTATCAAGAATGGCATCAAATACTTCTTCTGAAACTCTTAAGTTTGTTGTACCACTGTCCACTATCGTCTTGTCATAATTGTACTGCAGGAAAAATAGTTAAGTAAAAACCTTTGTTTACATGAAAGAGCCAAAACTTGGCAACACAATGTTTGGAAACTGTCAATTGAAAATATCCACACTTGTTCAGCAAAATCACAAGTGTGATGTTGTTTCTGAAAATATTTCTTACAAGTTTTTTTTGATCAAGACCCAATAGGTATTGGCTGCAAAGTTCAGTGATAATCATGAAGTCAACCAAACAAATTTGAAATGCTTATTATAACTTCCATCTGAGGAACCTATATGTATCTCGCTGCAGTTCACTTCAAAAAATATCACCAAAACGATTGTCACAAAAAAGTTCTTTTTTGTTTACCTTTTTACAATCTAAAGCTAAACTTTCTCCACCAACTGCAATATCAGTTATGACGACTTCATAGTACCACTTCTTTACTACTGGAGTGTATAGAAGATCACCTTCATATAAGTCATTATCAACTTCACCAAAAACCTATAAGCAACAAATAATAAATAAAAATCTTAAGTTATTAGGTAACAACAACTTTCAGTTACTTCCCATAAACAGACACCCTAGGTTGTTCTCCAATGGAAGATTGAGAGTAGAGAGATTTCATATGTCTGTCTGCGTTTCACTGAGGGCCAGGCACCGGCCAAATTGACTGGCCATGAACACAACTTTGCCCAGCTGTTTTACCAATATTTTATTACTTTCTATTTTCATTTTGGACTTTTAGAAATCTGATGTGTAAAATAGCTTAGTCATAGACAAGCTATGAATATTTTCCCAAATAGCTAAGTAGGAAACCAACATTTGTAGTTATTGCTATGAAGAGTAATAGCTATACTACTAAAACTTACCATAGTTCCAGCTACAGTTGGTTCAGAAGAAAAATCAATCTCACTACTGCCACACAACTGCATGGAAAAAGAATCCTTTACAACTCCGTCATTGACAAATTGATCAAAGACTGGAAGCACACTTGAATCAGGCTAGGAAAAAAAAAAGAAAGAAAAATGTCTTCATTTGTTTATCTCAGTCTGCACTGTGAGGGTTTGCTGACATAGGATTTTTGTAAAGAAGATATAAAGGCTGGGGAGCTGTGAATGAAGCAGTAACTGATTATACATGTACACCGTTGTCAATGGAAATGATATCTTCAACATGTACATCCCCTCAAAAAACAACTCACAAAGCTCTTTCAGCCCCTCTTCTCCTTAGATATATAGGTATACAGACATGGAGATAACTTACCTTAGATAATCTCGCATATCCAAGCCCAAGGATACCTTCCCACATTGATCCATTGATGTAGAAATTCTCAGAAGACAGAATGGCTGCCACATTGACACGCACAGTGGCATTTGGCCCCTCAACAAAACGTAGAACATCAGATCCTAACTTTCCCTCCCAGTTCCCCTGAGTGTAGGGCACAGCCACAGGTCTGTTCAGATCTTGATATGAAGTCGACCTTGTCAAAACATAATTGAAAAAAAATTAAATCTGTTGTCAAGTGCATTAAAAACCACTCTTGAGCTGGAGGTGGACTTTTCATCAACTTAATTAAGCCTTGAGGTTCAAAAGGAACCAAAATATTATCTTTTAGATTGCTCAGGTACAAACTAAAAAAGTCACATTGACATGATTTGGTTGGCAACTATTCTTGTATCAATGGCTTTTCATTTAGTTCTAATTCAGTAAAACTACAGGAAATGAAAAATATTTTCTGTCCTATACATGTATGTTCGGTCATTATTCAACTTTTATTTATTACGGAGAGCACCCAAAACTGCCTTAGAATGCTTTTTTGGGAGAAAAGTGAAATTTAATCATGCATAATAACAAGTCGATAATGTTCAAGTTATTGTTAGAAAAAATCTTGACAGTTGGGTCCATTCTGGTGAATGTTTAGGGTGCTATGATTTTGGTATTTTGATTGTCAATACACAATACTGTACAAACAGTTCTTGCTTTGATATAGTTTCCTCTCCTCCCATTCTACACTAGTTTTAATAATATATTGCTACTCACTTGTCTGTGTGATAGTAGAAAGGAAGATAGGGATGTGGTGAGGCTGCAACTGCAAAATTACTACTTCCAGTATCAACAAGAACATTTATCTGTAGAGATAAGAAGTAACGGAAAATTGCACAACTATCATTCCATAACCTGTGATGAAGATCTAAGACAGCACATTCAAGTGTTTAGTCCTTAAGGTTTGGCTATTCAGAGGATAGATAATGTTACCCATTAAATCAAAAGCCTGCAGACAGTATCATTGATTAAGATAACTTTTAGCCACTGTATATTGAACAAATAGATTCCATGTTGCCATGTGTCTGTTCAGTAATAGATCACAGATGACGTCAAAATGTGGCATATGAGCCTGTTAGGTGAGTGGGTCACTGATATTTTTACCACATTTTGGTGTTCTCTGTGATCTATTACTGAACAGATGCATGGCAGCATGGAATCTACTTGTTTCATATTAATAATAACGAAACAAAATCTATAATCGCTCATGAAGTAAGATATGCATCTGTCCTTTAATAGATCATAAGTAAGAATCAATTAAAATGCAAGGATAATTATATAAGTAATATAATTATTAAGTAATAATTTATCTGATGGATAGTGTTATCCACCTTTATAACAACCAGAGGAAGTTGAATTAACCTTGTGATGGATACAAATTGAATATTGTGGTTTGATTTTACTCTTGGTATAATTTGGTATCTTCCTTTGATTCACATACATTATAATATTACCAGACAACAGAACAAAGAAAAATACCAAGTTGTACCATGGGTGAAACTGAACCACAACATTTATGATGCCAAAAATGTTCAGCCATTTTTTATAGGTGTTTGGATGTAAAAAATTGACGGCATGCTATTTCACAGGCCAACATAAGTAAGATAAAAAAAAAATCAAAGTAACACTGATATCAAAGATCATAAAAATTGAATTATTAATAAGAATTGTCCTCATCTTTTATTGCGGCAACACTAAGTCGGATATTAAGACAAATTTTTGTTTGCTTTTTTGTTTTCTCTCATTTGTAATTGAAACAGAATACACTACATATAGTTTACTTTGGAACACACTTTGAAAAAGAGAAACAAAATCAGCCAAGTCTCTGACTGCATGATAAGGATCAAAGTTGTAGAAATTAATTTTAGGGAGCCCCTGGGGTGAAATAAATATCATTTATCAGTAACATGTTTTCAGTATAAAGTATTTCTGTAATGGAAGTAGCCCAAAAGACAATGATTATTATTCTTGAAGAAACGCTTCTAACTGATTAGAATCACTTTCTTCATACATATGATTAACGTTAAATGTAACAATTTGTGATGGTAGAGATGTTTACTCTTTTCATAGTCTGTTACTATCAGCCTGGCTTTTTAATGGTTTACATTCGAACACGCGAATAGGCTGATCGGCAAACGTTTGTAACAAAATACGTATGATAAATTGTGCTGAAAATTAAAACCGCAATTCTATACTTTGTACCGATAAGCACAAGTTATCCGGTGAAATAAACCACGAGTGTCGCGGATATGCACACATTTCCCTTTTTCCCTATCTTTTAATACATCAATCAAGCTAAAACACGGAGTCGCTTTCAGCGACAATCAATCTACTACATAAAGCGAACATACGAAACAGCTGCGACCTCAAGAAGTGCTTAATTGAGTAAACACAAAAGTCAACAGTCGTTCGAAAGTAATTTCGCCACGATTCCGCTTACCCAATTCAAAGCGCTAACCCCACTGCGTTCAACGGAAATTCCCCTTTTCACACGGGTTATTTGAGAATGAAGAACAAAAGGTCTACAGATCATTTTTCGTTGTCTCTCTCTTGATTTTATTCATGTTCGACACAATTGCCGTTTCCGCGAAAAACGACAATAAGCTTTCGCGTACGTGTCGAACTCTAAGGTATAAAGAAAGAAACAGTACATTGCAGTTTGAAATTATAAAATCTGTTTCAATATAAGTTATAAGCTCAGTTTTCTGTCTTAATTTGATAATACACCAGAATGGTCGTATTCGAAAAGGCTATCGATGTCATATATGAAGTCGATGACTTTAAGATTCGCAATTAGTTCGGTATAAAACGCAGAATTGATATTTAACAATCTTTGCAAGAGGTGTAAATAAAGCAAGAAAAGCTAGGCGCTTAAGACATGACGAATGGAAAAGGTAGAGTGTAAAGGAGAGAGGATGTTTGTGGGCGAAGGATATTACCATAAACGTTGCACACAATAAATCTTCGCTACTCACTCTCTGAGCGGGGGTTCCAAGATCAGTCGAAATGTAATAACCTTGACCAGGACGGCCTTTGAGATTTTCAGTTGGATTTCCACGGCTATCTCGTAAATCTCTTTTCGTCCGCAAAAGAGGGACGCTATAGCTTCCTTTCTTTCCATGTTTTCCTTGCCAGCTCGCCTCGAAGGAGCTCAAAATGAGCAGGACGGCGAGAACGCATGATGGCGAGAACATTTTGCGCATTCCGTGAACCCTACCGGGGTTCACTTTGATCTGCTCCCGCACGGAAATGCTTAGCATTAAATATCTTGCGAAAAACCCTCATGGAAAGGTCCTAGGTGTCACTGAAACGCTACCATCGCTCTTCCGCAATAACTGCTCTCCTCACGCCATCTTGAAGTTTTTTCGCTAAGGCGCGGTTTCCATGGACTGCCACACTTACATGTCCACTTCCGGTTCGAACCATCACGGCCAAATATAGAGTATGAACATTACCAGTGAGTGAACATCATTTCTCTACAAGACGCTCAAGGACGCCTTTTCTTTCAAGTTAATTTAACTAAGTGATATTTGCTCACAACAGTTGTTTTCTCTCATTTTGTTTTTAATCTGAAAAGGAAACCGCCTATTGCTGATAGTGGTCGAGCGGAAACTCGCCGCCTACAGTTTCTAGTCACGTACCTACATAGGGTACTTTTACTATGATCTATACTATTTTCATCGTTCAATATTGGCCTCATCGAATACACATAAAAGCAATTCGTTCGAGTCCAGTTGGGCTGTCATTGCAGTATAAAACAAATATTAAACTTACTAATAACACCAAAAACAAAAATCAGAACAATAAATAAAATAACTTAATTTTTCAGCCACGCCTCAAGCTCCGGCAAACATTTTTTTCCAGTTTTTTTTTCTGTTTGCTTGAGCCTTCCTTCCGAGGTGTTTTGATCTAATTTTGTATCTTCCTTAGACAAAAACCTGAAAGATGACTCCCGGCTACAAATATGTGTTTTGGCTCGTTCTTATCGCACGCGCTGGGTTAATACATGTATTTTGCTGAGCTTGCGATCTCGACGAACAAAAGGCAATATAGAGGTCTGTGGACAGACTGAAAAGCAATAGCTGGTAATAAAGATTATTTACGATTAACGATTTTTAGAAGATCCACTTGATAAACAACTTGAAATGCAAAGATTTTATTACTTAGCCAATGTTCGATATTTCCACCTGCGCTCATTTTGTAACTCAAGACTAGACAAGTACCACTTCTTGAAATGTTGAAATATTGGCCATGTGTTTTCAGTTCCCACGAGATTGAATAAATCCATTTCATCCATAGGTTTCTTTTTATATAAAAGCAATAGAGACACACGGCTGGCAATTGAGCCTATACAGACTGAATGAAAGCAAAAAAAAAAAAAAAAAGGGTCGGAAAATAGAACCGTCCGAAATTTTTAAGCGTCCGAAATATTTACAGTACAGTATAAAATTTTGCAGTACGGTAGCTCCAAAGCTCTTAGTTTCCTTTATGCCGGGCTTTATGGAGCGAATTTTAGTTGAGACACTACTTGACATATAACAGCTTGATACTATTTGTGTTATTTCCTCGTCACTGTGTTCGTAAAACCTTGAGGGTGCAACAAAACTATCATCTTTTGATGTTTTCCAGAAATTTGTCCGAATAAAAGAAAACGTCCGAAATTTTTTGCAAGTAATGTACCGCAACAAAAAATATAAATATATATTTTTAGGACAATTCTGCGGGACCGAAAAGAAAAAAAAAGAAATGTGTTCGTTATAACAACGATAACTTACAAACGCATGGTTCGAGAAGCGTGAAATAAGTTCATCCTGTCCATATAAGTAAGTTGTCATGTCCAAGTGACATACCTGATACCTCTGAAAACAGTATTTTGAGTTTTTCCCTTAGAAATGGGAAAAAATGTACTAATATGCAGGGAAAACATTTCACAAACTGAAAATTCTATTAGCTTATCACCCAGATAATTATGTTCTTTATCAATCTTGAAAATTTGATGTAAACCCATGGGAGTCAAATGAAAGGAAGTAAAGGAGAGGAAACTAAAATACTGGAAAAAGAAAATATAAAATATGGATCATTATAGTCCCCAGACTCCTAGTCGAGGTTGAACACTCGGAATCCAATATGGCGGGCAGAACATCGTGATCAATTGCGAATATAGATGCCTTAAAATCACTGATCATGACGGATTATGAAGCGAAATGTGTACTTGCAGTTGTTAAGTTTCGATTTTTTGCCATAATTTCCCAATCTAGCAGCTCTTGAAAGCGCTTTTCCGATGCTATCTAGACACGTGTTACGTCATTTGTGCATGCGTGATTTCAGCTGTGTTAGTGATCAGATCCATGCAGTTTAGAGATATTTTGCCTCCAGATGCTTAGATTTTTGTTGATGTCGAATGGTAAAGCCACAAAGCGTCTTCATGCCTTGGCTAACTCGTTCAGAGTTCCTCTAAGACAGCTGTGTTCAGGTATGAATAGCATAGTATAGAACTATTATAGAACACCGGGTAAAGATTATTTATTTGTACAGTGGCCACGTTCCCGGTTAATAATGCCCTATTCTAGACCAAAAGTGTCTAATTTCTATATCCTATCGCATAATATACTGCCTGAGAGCCATACCCTTCACAGCCACACATACCTTTAGATATAGCTTATATATGTGAGTACTTCCCCCTTCCCACCTCCCCCCCCCCCCCCGCCCCACCGGTGGGGACTTATTTAGGACTATGAACAGAGGCTAAAAAAGTTATGATATTTAAATACACTTTATTCAGTGGTTTGAAGAGAAATCATGCACATGGATACCTTTTTTGTGTGTGTGGAAAAATGGAAAATTATGAGTTGGATGCGAACAGCCCGATAGCTTTGTGGAAAACTTCCAAACTGTGTTCAAACTGGTGAAAGGCTTGACTTGTATAGATCTCATAATATTAATGGAATGTCTGGTCATTTATTAATGTGATGTTATGTTACCAATGGGTCTTAAAACAGATGGTGCTGTTAGTATTGGAGATGTGAGTATCAAACTGAAGACACCCTCTTCTCCAGAGTTAGTTCCAGTAAAGTATGGTGAGTAAAGTAGACAGTCAAGATAACCAAATAAACTATTAATATTACTAGTCAGAATTATTTGTAATGTTTTGCATTTTAATTAACAAATCGAAGGAAATTTGTCCGTGAACCTCAGTTGTAAATTTATTTAATTTATCACTTATTAACTGAAGGTAAAGATTGAAAATGTTATTATTATATGGCAAGGTAGTTTCTTGAAGTGTTCTGGTTGGTTCTTTCTTGGGTGGGATTTTGTGATACAGACAGAGTCAAGGGAGAGGATAATCAGCTGTGTATTTTTTGTTTTGTGCCATATAATAAACTATTAACTAGCCTAGCTTGCTCGAGCTCTGCTGGGAAATATTGACCCTCTGCCATTATTGTAAGGACCTTGTTGCAGTTGTTCTGTATTGCCACAACCTTAGGCCAATATTCCCCAGTATGGCGCTTATGCTCAGTTAGTAAAAGGTTTATATTGAAAAAAATATGTATTTTTTTATGGTGTTATCAATGTGACTTTGTATATTTTGTGTTAGTTTCTGATTTTTCTTCTGCAGTCAATGGAGAACTTCCTCAATCAGTGCTCAAGAATCTGCGATGGGTCATGCAAAAGGTCTCTGAAAGAACTCATGATTGATACAGCTTGTTCCTTGTTTAATAGTTAACAGCCCAAAAGTTAAAAATATGGAAAATTTGTTATTAGAGATTTCTGTTGATCTAGTGGTAGAGAAACTTATATCTATTTTTTTTTTGTTTTTTTTTGCATTAATGTGAGCTCTGTACACTTTTTACTCCTTCATAAAAATCATTTTCCTCTCCACTAGTGAGCTTACAGATCAGAAGGAGTGCAGTAAATAAGTAGTTGAAACATTTCTACTCCAGGGCTGTCCTGGCATTTAAGCTTACGTATTTTTAACCATCTTGTTTTCTTGCTGCTTATGAACAGGATAAACTGGGTCAGGATGTTTTTCTTATTGGACCTCCAGGGCCATTAAGGAGACTGCTTGCCATGCAATACCTGGTTTGTTTTCCAACTATGTACTTTTATTTGTCAATGAATAACACAGTCTGGATACTGTACACATTTGTACCTTGATTGGACGATTAATAAAAATTTAATTCATTCTTAGTTTCAGTGTTCCACTTTGGGAATGAATGGTTGCAACTTGATAAAATACTTTTAATAAAGTTTAAAAATACTCATTTTCCAATTCATGAAGGAAAGTTCATTTCAGAGTGTGTAAACACACAACTGAATTTTAAACAAACTCTCAATATGTTAAATATGTAAATAACGATAATATTAAAAATGATTTTAATTCCTTATTAAATTATTTATTTTTAATTATAGGAGTTGACCAAGCGTGAAGTTGAATACATTGCATTGTCTCGTGACACCACTGAGTCAGATCTAAAACAGCGAAGAGAAATCTCCTCAGGGACTGCCTATTATGTCGACCAGTGTGCTGTACGTGCTGCAACCAGGGGAAGAGTACTGATACTTGAGGGAATCGAGAAAGCTGAACGTAATGTACTACCGGTGTTAAACAACCTTCTTGAAAATAGGTGATTGCATCTTTGTGTTTGTTGTTATTTGAGCTCAAAAATGTTTGCTTTCAAATATCTTTTCTGGACTACAATATTTAATGATAATTGATTTCCTTTACCAGTTGATGTTGATGTTGATTGCAGCCAGATCCATATTGCTTTAACCCAAACATTTCTCAGGCTGATCTATCATTTTGTCAGTTGGAGCATACAAGATTAAAAGTGTCCTGTCGATAATCAAAATTGATAATTTTATTGGTAATAGTCCAAACTAGGGCTGCAATTCTTAAGTCCATTGTGTAAACCATTAGGCACAATTTGTCTCACCCAGTGACACCATTAGAGTCATGGAAAAATTTTTAATGAACTATCATTCCATATTACTGTAGATTTAACTGCTGGCACTCATGGGCAATCTGTGGCTAACAGTAACTTCAATTTCAACTTTAAATATACTAAATTTGTAAATACTTGTTTATGAATTGTTATTAATAATTTATAATTTTTAATCACAGGGAGATGCAGCTAGAAGATGGACGATTTCTGATGGCTGCCAAGAGATATGATGCTCTTTTAAAAGTATTTGCAGTTTGATTGATCATAATTATACGTTAAACCAAATAAGATATATAACAGTAGTTGCACTGATAACCTTTGCCTATGAACGTGATTCTAACCTTCTCAAGCTACATTTATGGTCTTACTCTTCTGGCAGAATTGTAAGGATAACCAAGGATTTGTGTATAGCAACATGGCCAGTGAAAGTAGTTGTACATTTAGTTTGATGTGATTATGTCAATATTTTGTGGCAGATGAAGTCAAACATTTCTTTTGTTTGCTTAACAATGTGCTGGTGTTGTGAAGAAGCAAGTTGTTAACGCATTGACTTCACTACTTTTCTAGGAGCATTCTGAACAAGAATTGGATGCATGGAAGCTTGTGCGAGTCAGTGAGGACTTTAGAGTCATTGCACTGGGGTTGCCTGTGCCTCGTTACCATGGGAACCCTCTGGATCCCCCACTGAGATCAAGATTCCAAGCAAGAGACATTCATCTGTTACCATTCAAGGTTCGTGTTTAAATTGCAACTGACAAATGTTTGGATTAGCAATTCTGAATTCTCTCTGGATGGTATTGTATTCTCTCTCAGTTGTCCTAACCTCTAGCCATAAGTATACAAGCTGGGGCAAAACGCTTATACCCTCCTAAGTCTAAAGGTGCCCGTATGCTTGTGCCTGTTGCAATTTGTTTGGTAAATGATTTTGTTAAGTTAACTCAGCAAACTGTAGCAAACTATAGGAAATAAAAGGGCAAATTGCCACTGTATGGCAAATTGTAGATCACTTAGGACCCACAAAAATAGCTTTTATGCTTCCTTGTTGTTTCAACCCATTGGATACTGTAATGGATGAAAGACAAAGTTGAATCTCTTGTTCTTATTAAGGATCAGCTTGCTGTTCTTCAATCTGCCTGCCCCAGTTTACCCCAAGAAAGGTTTGTACTGAATTCATAATAAAATATAAATACATGCAAATTAGTAAAAAAAAAAAAGATTACTTACATGTAATAATAAAATATCAATTTAATTTGTTTTTGCTGTGTTGTAACAGTCTGCAAATTAAATGCAAAAAATAGGACAAAATATCAGGTTTTTAGGAGTGTGCTTATCAAAAGGATGGGGCACAAAATAAAATGATAACAACTAATGGCTACACACAGACAGATGGACGGATGGACGGACGGATGGATGGACAAATGGAGGGACGGATGGACAGACAGACAGACAGACCTCCATTGCATCCTGGCTAATGGATCAAATTGTTTTACGCACAGTAGTTATCATAAATATGACAGCGATTATAATGATTTTATTCAATGTATTTCGTTATTTTTTCCTCCAGGCTATCACAATTGGCCTCATTTGCACACACATTACAATCAACAGAGCTGGCTTCTGTTGGACTTCCAGACTTTCCAATTCACAATCTTGTAAATATTGTACGAATTATGGTAAGTAATGTCAGTTCACTTTTGTGGCACCTCATCAGTTTGAATTTGAAGGTCTGGCATATGCATATCTTCTTTTCAAGCACTTGCGTATAAACTGTGTATGCTGGTTATTGTAATAGCCCTAATATTATTGCGGTCAGTCCCAAAAAACTTTTTCACACATATTTTAGGAAATCAGCGCATAGGAATTACTTGGTGGTTATGCATATGCACAAAGTCGAGGCTAGTTTCTAAACTGGAGCTACCGTACCTAGATAATTGAAAACTCTTTCGTAGTAATTTCATTATGTGTTAAATGAAAGTTTTTTCCTAACGAGCTTAAGGTGAAAGTTTTTCAAGGTAAGGACTCACTTTCAAAATCTGGCTTCATCTCTTCTAGGACATAAATCCAAAACACTCATTAGAAGAACTCATTCACAGGCTGTATCCCTATGATGTCATATTTGGTGACGAAGGACAAAAGGTTGTCAGGGATGCACTCAAGGTAACCAAAAAAACTGTAGCAAGTCCTTAATTGGAGTAATTTTACTTCAATATTAACATTTTATAAATTAAATGAGGTTTTTAACTGTGATTATTTGTCAGATGACATTATGTCCCAGGAGCCATCCTTTCCTTAATTTAAGTGTAGTGAAGCTCCATATATCTTCACTGTCAACTAATTTTTTTCTATTTGTCTAACCTAGAAAAAAGTAGAGGCCTCTCTTTTGATAATTAATTTAACCCCTCACTGGAACTCTAAAATATAGATCTCTGGAGAGGTCATTGTGGAATGGTTTGTCATATCTTTTATGTTAATCTCATTACTTAAAGTAAAGGTTAAGTCTGCAGGTCAGAGCTTATCCCAGTTTCTGTAGCATGAAATGACTAGGAGTATTTCTACTCCACCCTGGATGGGATTTTAGCCATTGCAGGGTTACCCCCAGCATTAAATTCGTAATACACCTGGGTGGAGAGAGTGAAGTGTCTTGCCCAAGAACACAATACAATGATCCCCACCAGGGCTTGAGCCCAGACCACTTGATTTGGATTCAAGGGCACTAACCATTAGGCCACTGTGCCACCCCTAATCTCATTTCTGTAGCTTACAGTGAATATCATTCATTTACTGCTTGTTTCTTCATTCATTTGTGAACTGTTCTGACTAAAATTTACATATTAACTTTCTTTCACTTTTTTCCTTGCAGACATTCAATCTTGATGACAGAAAAACCAAGAAATCCTTGTCTACGTCGGTTGGTAGAATAAATAAAATAAGCACTGAATCTTCTGTGTCCAAAGCATCTGTTGAGCTTGTCACAGGAAAATGGAACACGGTGTTTGAAACTCATGCTGGCAATGACATGACTCGCATAAAGGAGAACAAACCAGATGAATTACAGGTACAACTTCTGGAACTCTCTTAGTTTTTTAATATATTTTAATATCATGACTTATAACATGTGCTTTGTTTTTCTGGCAGTTTGTCATGACAGAATCACATTCAAAGTTATTAGCAGACATGCTGGAGTCTCACGCCGTTCATGATTTCTGTGTTGTTGGACCAAAGGTCAGCATTTGCTCCTATTTGCAATGTCTCGCTATTGTTATTACTGTGTCAAACTTCAACAAACAATTTTGTGGTGGACTTCTTAGTAGATAAAATACAAACATTTGGTGAGAACAGATACAATGTCTTTCAACATAGCAGATAACATTATAAATATGTTATTATTGATTATCAATAAGAAGCTGGAGAAGCCAAATGGAAGTAGAGTGATTTCACTGTTATATTTTGGAAACGTTTTGAAAAGAACTGTGAATAGGTGTAAATTTTGACTTTCCTCAAGGTCCTTCGTGGGTTTTGAACATCGCAGTCGTTTTAATTTCTCATTACAAGCTCAGCTTGTACAGCACTACTTGTGGGTAAGCCTAATGTAAAATAATATACCGGTACTTGCAATTATGGGGTATTTTGAAATAAAAATTCAATTATATGAAATATCTGTTATCTTACATCGTGTTGAAAATGATTGTCCTTTATACGATACTTCTTTTGTAGGGTTGTGGAAAAAGTGTGCTTGTCCAACAGTTTGCCAATTTTCTGGGCTACAATATTGAACCTGTTGTGCTTTACCAGGTAAAAACAATGACCAGTTAATGTGTCGTGTAACTTTTTATTATAGTTCAGTTGGCAATTAACACATTTGAGAAAGGACTAATTTTTATTGTAATTCCCAAGCTGAAAACACTTATTAAATTCACTACTTCATGTTTTGTAAGTGGTTTTCTGTAGCCTAGTCTTAAGCTTCATTCCCCAAATTACCCTATCCCTGAAAACATACCATGCAGTAAGCACGAGATTCCATATTTCATAAAGTTCTTTTTGAATTTAAAGTCACCTATATGTAACCAGTACTGTTAAGATTGATTGATTTATTTTCATCCAATGATCCAGGACATGACTGCTAGAGATTTACTCCAACAACGTATCACTTTAGCCAATGGCGACACAAGCTGGCGGTACTCACCTCTGGTAATGGCTGCCCTGGAGGGAAGCATTGCAGAGTTGGATGGAATTCACAGAGTGAATCCTGGGACACTTGCTGTACTGCAAAGGTATCTGGGAAGAGGCATACCATATAAAGGGTCTAGAAGTGCAATAGGGTATCTCGTACAGAGTTTAAGCCATAAATAATAATTCATTAGTTCTTTATGCTCTTGGGATGCACAGACATTCCAGAGTCGAATCCAGGAGTTTTCAAGGGGGGTGGCTGGTACCTTGGGGTTGCAGAATCAATGGGGCATGCCCACAAAATGTTACAATTTGGAAATCCAACCTAATTGAAAACTGTTACACCTGAAATACTGAGTTATGCCACAAATTAGAAGTTGCAGAGTGTTTGCCTTTATTTCATAATATTCACAATCTTTAAATGCATTTTTTCTGCTTCTACAAAAGGGGGGTGGCTAGCCACCCAATCCACCGTCTCCCCCTAAATCCACTCATGCATTCAGTTCAGGTATCTTTGCATCACACAGTTCATTGCCTTTGTCTTAACTTCAGTATACATAAAAACTTGTCAAAAATAGCATATGTGTGCCCAAGATATGCCAATCTTGTTTTCATAACTCCATTTTCTACTGGTCAGTGACTGGCAGTAGCAAGGGCTCTATTAACAAGAATGATTTGAAAATTGAAAGTGGATCATCATATTTCGATCTGTACGTCGCTAATGTGTTGACATTATAGGGAAAAACTAGGCAATGATCACCTTTGTAATCGGCTCAGCTTTGATAAGGTGATGTGTATAGATAAAGAGCGTTTTCCTTACTTTTTTTCCCGCTAAGGCTTATCAGTGAAAGGGAACTATCTCTGTATGATGGAACAAGGCTGTTACACCATGACCGATATCAAGTGATAAAAGAAGACAACAACTGGTCTGATGAAGAAATGGCCTCCAGGTAAGGCAAAATCTTAAACTAGTCACTCGCTCTGTCTGAATTATAAATGGGCATCAGCAAATTATTTAGGCAACTGGACAGAAACCTTGACAGGTGGAACCCTGTGATGGAATAACACCCCACCAAGGGGTAGCAATACTCCTATATATTCCCTTCTACAGAAACTGCAGTAAATAGCAACACTACATTGATACCCTGCCAGGCTAAGAACAGACTAACCTTGCTTCGTTTTTCCTTGTCAGGGGAGTCTTGTGCATTCACCCATCATTCCGCATCACTGGATTGGCTGAGCCTCCTGTGATTGGCAGCTCTCAACCCCAGTGGCTGAACTCTGAACTTTTGTCCATGTTTCTGTTCCATCATGTAAGCCCACTCTCCAAACAGGAAGAAGCACAGGTGATATACGACATGGTAAGATGATAGACGGTTCTGTCATTGGCATCCAAAGTTACAACTGTTAAAAAGCAACAAAAAGGTGGCAATGAACCGAGAAAGAAAGAGTATCTGTTGTACTATGTCTTCTTAAGAAGAAGAAAAATCAAACCTTTATAAGTAAGCTTAGAACTGAGAACAATTTCACATTGTAGGTTGTGTGAAATATTATATTATGTGCTGTAATTGGTGTTTCATTTAGCTCGGCAATGACCAAACAGGCCAAACACGACGACTTGCGTCTCAAGGCTTGCTTTCCCTCGTCTGTCTACTTTGAGGGGGTAGTGCATGACAAACTCGAACTATGGCTTTTGAAGCCTGTGGCTTAGCCAACCCTGATATTAAGTTTCTTAATTTGGCTAGGTACCAGGAGCCCCACGTGATGTTATGGACAAGCTGCTTGATCTCACGGGCAAGCTGCGATCGTCAAAAGATCCAACGGTGAGTTTGAGTTTCCTGGACTCTTTCGGTGCGGTGCACTATGATGATACGGAAACCCTGAGACGTTTATATATGATACCATAGGTAAGCTTGAGGGGGAAGCCGAGTTGAGAGTAAGACTGAAGAGTTAATCTTTCCTGAATACGGTAAATGACCGCGTTGGAAGTTGAATCCGCAATGTAAAGGGGAGTTCTTTCGCTGTTATGAGTCCAGACAGGACTACCTAATATACGTTTCCGGCTCAGCCCTTCTTCAGTGTGAAACCGATAGCTGTTCGATTGGCGCGACTCTCTGTCATAGAGCTCTTCTATAACTCCAAAATCTCTTTCATCATTCATCCCTTTGAGATAAACATTGACCTATACTGTGTAACTTCTGATTGTTCTGTGATGTTTTCGTTGATGATACGCAGGTTTCGTCCATTGCATCGTCATTGTCCACTAGACAGCTTCTCCGCATTGCTCGTCGCCTTGCAAATTATCCAGCTGAAGATCTCGAGCATTCAATCCACAAGGCTTGTTTAGCAAGGTACGGCTCTAAATCTGTAAGGATTGGTAGAGGTGCTTGTTTATGCCGATAGTTGTAACGAGTTTCGTGTTGCATCTGATTGGTTGGGTAGTTTACGTGCGGTTTTTTTAAACCAGTCTAAGAGCTCAATCAAAGAGAACCAAGAGCCAGCTCAAGAAAACAGACAGGAAAGGCGCGGGAAAACTCGCAACAGCCAAGTGACCATATTGGGTTTTTTGTGCTTTTCATTTCCTTTTTGTAGTGCTGACGAAGAATACTATGAAAATTTAACTTTCTCTACTTTTCAGATTTTTACCAAGGCTGGCTGCTTCATCGCTGGAAAAAGTCCTGAATGATTCTGGAATACACGTCCAGAAAGATCCTTCTGAACAAGAGCCAACAGATGCCACTGACTTTGTCTGTGAGTACATTTAGTCTTGACCTCCTACCGTTTTCGAGAAGACTTTTGAGAAGATTATAAGAAATCTCGAAGGCAGTTTATAGTATGGCAACGAGCCGGCAACCAGTAGTACGGGTTTTCAGCGACTGTCAAACGCCATTGTAGATTGTTTTTGTTTTCTTTTTTTTTTTTTCCATTTTTCCATTATAGATTGTTGCAGCATGTTTCAGACTGTTTCAGAGCCAATCAAAACTCATAGTATAATGAACCAATCAGAGCAGACATTAAAACGCGGCTTGCGCTGAACGGATGCCAAGCGCGGGAAAAGTCGGGTATAAAGTTATAAACCCAAACCATAATCTGGGTCGATTTGAAGCTGCTAGTTTTGATCTGTGTCCTCTTCGGCTAAACTATCAGTCTTCCAATCCACGGCATTTTTTTCACTAGTTACAGGGATTAGAAACCCCGAAACTTAAACAAACACAAATACGATCGAAAACCCATCGAAAATTGCTGTAACAGAGAACTGAAAACTAACCGAACCGCAAGTTTCCCTTCGTAATCTACCGAAAAACTTGTCAAAGACAAGTTGTTTTACAAAGTAGCTAGCAAAGTCGCTCTATCAAACTCAGCACAAGTACGGGAGAGTGCAAATGTATTTGAGTCGGTTGCTCGTTAGCACCGGGTATGGGGTATCGTGACTGAAGTAATTTTAGAATTGCTGGATTTTGATCGTTTTGTAGGTGAAGTAAAAGATGGCGAGCTTCATATTGGTCAGACAGCAGTACCGGTCTATAACCCAGAGAACAAAACCAAAGTTCCTGACGTGTTATTTTACGAAAATCATCAGGTAAGGACTGGACGGATTCTTTCATTTGGAATCTGGTTACGGACAAAATTTAGTGGAGTATCGCCGGCCACAGCTGCAGAATCGAAGTCGACGTTTCCATTGTAATAATAAAAATGACTATTTCCTCGATTGTGATTGGTTTAAAAAACTCCTATTTCCAACTAATTCACTTGCCAAGTTGTTATCGGAGGAAGGAACAAAATAACTCTGTGAATGTGTCACTGACTGTAGCATTGGCCCTTTGTTTCGGGACTTTGTGTGTGTCCTTTTTTCTGTTTTTTTTTTTTTTTTTTTGTCAATCTGCAAAGTTTGTTATGTTATTTCGGTCTTGAAGTTGAAAGTGGTATAGTTAGGCGGAAAATTAGACACCCTTACAAAAGCAAAAATGTTTTAACTTGAATGAGAACTTGTGTATTTTGAGTGACCTAAAATTAATAATGACAGAGGTGTCAGTTTTCGTACTAGTTTGATTTATTTTTTTACACTGAGGAATGACTGAAATTAATCCACCTGATTCTCTCCATTAAAATGGCACAGTTTAAAATTTTCTGTCTCGTTGTTGCAGCATCTGAACGTTATGGAGGACATGTTAAAAGACTTCATGCTTGGGGAGCATTTACTACTCGTTGGAAATCAGGTATAAAATTCAAACGGAAAAACTTACTCGTACGATAAACAAAAATACCTAAATGACCTGCTAACTCGCACTTAAAATCTCTTCGGTTCTACAAGATAGTAAAGGAGCTTCTCTAAGGTTTAGTTTGCTACGGCAAGTATATTGTACATTATTAAATTCTCAGCCTCGGATAATGCAATTCTAGCTTTCTGATTGGTTCACTGGATCTCGGTTACCAGCCATTATACCTGCGTTTGACCTTATATGGAAATGAAAGCGGCAAATGTCGCTCGGCATGAGCTTTTTCGTGTGAAGAGAAGTTTCGTCGACAAAAAAAAATGGATGAAAAAAAGCACATTTGGTGAGCTATCTACACAGGAAATACAGGGAATTATGGACAATGCCGTCCCAGTAACAACAAAAAAGCCACAAAGCTCGAGATAAGAATATTTAACGGCACGTATACGTTAAGTTTCCCTTAAAGTTGCAAAATTAAAATATGACCGGCGAGATTTTACGCATTCATGAAGATTATGTAACAAAAACAAATTTTACCTGAACAGAATGGCTTGCTAGTCCTGGTAGCACCAAATTTTCGAAACCGATATAAGAAATGTCAAAAGAAGAACTGAATGTTCAGTTGAAGTGTTTTTACTCGTCTGCGAGGAAGAAAGATGACACGTAAATTGCAAAAGTTCATTGATTAAATCTATTATAGCCGCCAGTTGATCATTTCCTTCGCACGCCGCCGCACAACAAACCGTTTTCCATTATCTCTGACCAGGCAAATAAGTTATTAGAGCATATGCATTTGTAAAAGGCCGCAGGTAAACAGGCATAATTGCCGGCGTAGTCCATAAGAAACCAGTTTCCACTGAGCAGATGAGGAAACTGTTCGAGTAAGCAAGCTTGGATCAGCCGAGAGCAAGAATCCCGCACAGCTACAGAGGATGACCTAGTTTCATCTCAGTCTCTTTTTTGGCCGACGACGACGAGAGAATCAACGACAGCTAGCGCAAACAATTCTGTTCTTGCGAAAAACACCTCAAGGAGTTGAGTGTTTTGAGCTGAACCGAAGTAAGCCCGGTTCTTTACCAGCCACGAAAAACCACCAGGTGGCCTCGGAGATTCTGAAGATGAATCTGACGCTAAAATAGTTTCTGTCCTTGACTCTAAAACTGACCAACAATGAGCTCCACACATACAGCTCGAAATGCCAAGGCTTTCAAAGCAAGGGAATCCTGAGAGAGATCTTGTCGAGAATAATTTTGGCACAACGTCTGTGTCACATGGCGATCAAAGTTTTCCACAGCACGGCGTCGACAAAACCTGGATCGGACCGGACCGGACCGGATCACGGATCGGATCACGGATCGGATCACGGATCGGATCACGGATCGGATCGCGGATCGGATCACGGATCGGATCACAGAAAAAAAAAAAAACGTTTTAAAGAAAAAAAAAATCGAATCGTTTATAAGATAATAATAGATAAAAAATAAAAGTGGAAAACTAAAATATGTTGAATAAAAATAAGAATCCCGAATTTGACGCAATGACATGTTAATTAAAGAGAATGACAAGAGGTCATTTAAAAAGCCACATAAGCGCCTGATTTACGACGAATTTAGATTGTAACGAACAGGCAGATGTAGTGATATTTGATCGTTAGCTGGCTTGAAACTTACGTGAACCTCCCATTCTCGTTTTTGAAATTGTTGTTAGTATCAGTAGCTAATTCTCGGCTACTTTTTCGTGTCAAATGTGAACGTTACAGTTAGCGTTACAGTTAATGAGAAAGCTTACGTACGAAAGCTTTAGGACATGACTTGCTTTAAAGGAGCTACGTCACGATTTGCGCATCTTGAAAAAACTAGCCTAGTTTTTCAAGTTCGTCATTTGTAGTCCTCGTTAATCTTTGCCATCCTTAACGATCCTCATTCCGTTTTGATTTGTTCTTGCCTCTTAAGTGCTTTCTATCCTAGAACACGATCATTTTAAGGTTTTATTCCATATAAAGGCAACTCTTTACGACCCTAAAAATGACTTCAAAAATCGTGACGTAACTCCTAAAATGTTGTCTATTCTCGGGTTGCGTTATCGTTCACACTATCGATGTTATTCCTATATTTTTTTGTAAAACAGCTATATTTCCTTGAAATACAAATGGTCTGTTTCCTTTTATTCCAGTACGAAATATCGTATTCCAAACTCACATCTTGTAAAAGTATAGACTTGTCTCAGAAACGGAAATTGTTTGAAATCATCAGGTGTTTAATATTATTAGTGTTTTTAGTTTTTGTGTTTCGATTCATACGTTCGTCCTATTATTACCATGCTGACGCGTTTTATGACAGTTTACCTTTGATGCAAGCGAATATACGAAATATCATTTATCTGAACTGCGGAGAAAGATATGAAGACATGATTGATCATCGCAATCAAAACCCAACAGCCTGAAAAAAATTCATCTGTGACCAGCTCCCAGTTGGCTTGATATTATAAAAGAATAAAGGAATCTCACACCTGAATTAAATAAAACGTTCTGCTCACAGTAGTCACTCTAGTGTAATTTGCTCAACAAACTTTTGAATTTTGAATCTTGAATTTTGAGTTTTTTTTCCTTGATCCGATCCGTGATCCGATCCGTGATCCGATCCGTGATCCGATCCGTGATCCGATCCGTGATCCGGTCCGTGATCCGGTCCGTGATCCGATCCGTGATCCGGTCCGATCCGATCCAGGTTTTGTCGACGCCGTCCACAGCATTATTACAATGGCAATGTGCAAGTGCACAATTATTTGGCTCTTCTCCATGACTCGAACTTGAACGCTTTTCAAACTTTCTGACCAAGGTTATATCTCCTTCATTTGATAGACGTTTCTTGAATTCTACTTGATTGCAATTTCATTCAGCAAATTCGCTTGCTTCGCTCTCAAATTTTTCATTCAACTAATTTTACAAACGGCGCGCATGTCACGTGATTTCCCACTTGTTGTTGTTTTTGTCACATCGACTTCCGGTCGTTTTGTAAAATTAAAATCCAATAAAGTTAAGCTATATTTCCAAGAATACAAACGCACCGAATTTAATAAAACAATTATTCCATTCGCGCTTGTTGGATATGAAATTGGTTATAGCCAACTCGGCCCTACGGGCCTCGTTGGCTATTTACCATCTCATATCCAACGCGCGCTCATGGAATAATTGTTAATTATACAATATGAGGTGGCAGGGACTGTGTCTTTCTAGTGTGAAATCTGTCTCTTCCTTGATCACTCCTGAGCTGAAGACTTGGATGACAAACTCAAACTTGTGTGCAGTAAGCGGAAGCGAATAGGGCCTTCTCAGCAATTAGTGTTTGTTTAAGTCTAGTTTCGATAGCGTCAAACTTAGTTGGAGATTAATTTTTACAAATTCTTATACGTAGTTGATTTAGTTTTATGATAAGTCTATTTCACTATGATAACTTGAATTCGTTAGCCAGCCACCACGTTGCTGTTTGATAGCCTCAAGACAGGGCTGAATGATTTATTTTTATTCGTATATCCAGGGTGTTGGTAAAAACAAGATTGCCGACAGATTTTTACATCTGTTGAATCGTCCAAGGGAATACATTCAGCTACACAGGTTTGTGTTAGAATGTCACTTTTCCAACTCCGGTTTAAAACAAAAATAAAAGAATGTGTTTATGGCACGTCTGCATCGAACGTCAAACGAGACAAAATCCTGTTGCTTGAACTAGAGTGGTTTTCGAGGGTAATATAGGGTTGGCGAGATGCCTGGCAGAGAATTTCTTTCGCTGCCGGGATGCGGGATTGAAGGAAATTTGAAGGTGGAATGCGGGGTGAGGAAGGCGAGAATTAAAGTTGGTTATATTATTGGCGGGACGCGGGAATTATTGATTCAAAGTCGGCGGAATGGAGGGAAAATAGGTGGTGGGAAGCGGGATTTACAAGCAATATTTTAGACCCTTGTTTTCTAATGCGTGACCGTTGTAAAACAAAAGCCAAAGTAATCGCATCTGACTAATCACCACGAACGCTAATAGCGTAGTGAACCAATCACAATTCGGGAAAAAAAAAACATACAACCAACCTACATCGAAACCAAAAATCAACTTCTGCCAAGTATTATGTAGAACATGTATAACAACAAGTAAGGAGAGCTTTTGTTTTCACCTTCGGAAAATAAAGAGAGAAGGATTTTTGACCTCTCTAACGTGACACTAGAGACCCGAATGAAATCAACTGATTGCAGTTGATTCCTCTATAAATAGAAGGCACAGAATGTCTCCATACTGAAAATTTACTTGTTGTTTCACTGTCACAGGGACACAACAGTTCAGTCTCTCACGCTACAGCCGAATGTTCAAGATGGAGTCATTATTTACGAAGACTCGCCGCTGGTAAGTAGGAGCGTGTGCTTGTGGAAACCAAAATAGTGCAGCTTGTTATTTAAACTAAGAACTTTTGAAATCTTCTTAAGAGAAGCATTTCAGTTAAGCTTGTTTTGTTTTACTTGTCAGTGTCGTGTAACAGTCTTCGTTCTACAGTAATAACCCTTTTGTACACGTGAGTGTTGGGTGGAACAAAGTTCTTCTTTAGAGGGATTTTGAGATTTTAGTTGAGTGACACCATTGTAGGGAAATATTTATTCTGATTACCCCCGTCTCTCTCAAGTGTTTTTTTGTGCATGTTCCGTAATGTAATGTTGAATTTATTTTCCTTAGGTTCGCGCGGTTAAGTTTGGTCACGTGTTAGTTGTTGATGAGGCAGACAAAGCGCCTACTCACGTGACCTGCATACTTAAGTCCTTAGTGGAGAGTGGAGTGATGGTTCTTGGAGATGGGAGACGAATTGTGACAGGTAAGTGAAGTATTTTTTGGTGCTCTTTTGGTGATCTCAGACTTGTCCAGAAAATAATTTGAACGGGTTTCTCTCTATTCTGACAGGTGACGATACAGCGCCTCTTCCCAGTAATGCTATCAGGGCTCATCCAGACTTCAGGATGATTGTTCTTGCAAATCGGCCAGGATTTCCTTTTTTGGGAAATGACTTCTTTGGAGCTCTTGGTAAGAGCTTTTTAGTTATTTTGCTTATGATGGCCATACTTTCGTCGTGAACAGATTTTACTAAACCATTTTTGCTTTTCCTCTCATTTTTCCAATGTAAAAAACACATCCTTGACCACCGAGGTTGTTTTTCTCACTTTAGGTGACATATTTAGCTGTCACGCAGTGGATAATCCAGACTTCGAGTCAGAAATGGTAAGCTCAAAATGTAAATTCTTCTTACTAATCGTCACACATTTCTTTTAATGTGAATTGTGAGAATGTTGATATTGATCACTTTCGCGAATTGTCAGGGTCAGTTATAGGCCTCCCGTAGTCGTAGAATCTATTGTCTTCCGTTTGGACACTGATGAGAGGTCACTTTGTTCAACCCAGCTCGTGTCCAATGGAACGAGAAATTAGTTTGACGTAGTCTTAGGGCGCTGGATTTGTAATCCGGAGGTCCCGGGTTCAAATCCTCCTCCCTGCCACCAGATGGATTTGTGTTTGGTGATCCCAGATTTAACTCCTCCGCGCTTTGTAAATGGCCAACTGTTCAATTTACAATATTTGTTTACTTATTTCAGTGTCTCCAATTAGAACAGTGGTGCTAAACACTTCGACACTTACATAAAAGTGATTTATTTTTTTGTGATGTTTCGACCGGCAACTGAAAATGCTTAGTTTACTGTCGACAATACGGGGTCCCCATTATCTTTACTTCTGGTTCTGGTTTGGATAACGCTATCCGCTCACTGTACAAGTCGCTATCTGGTAGATAGTGTTGTTTGATTTGTGATCACATTTCCACTGCATATTGATTTATCGGCTTGATAGCTACGCGACCGACTCCTTGAAAAATTCTGTCACAGCAAGTTATGTTGTCCCTATGATATAAGACTGTGAAGTAACTTATTTCTCGACATGCTGCTCTACCTGTTTACAACCGACAACTGTTTTTTTTTTTTTTCAATTTCTCGCATTGTTTGACTTTCCTCTAGGCCATGTTGCGTAAGTACGGTCCCAGCGTTCCTCAGGAACTTCTGCATAAGCTGGTGAACGCGTTTGGTGAATTACGCTCCCGAGCTGATCAGGGTTTGATCTCATATCCTTACTCTACCAGGGAGGTGGTCAGCGTCGTCAAACACTTACAGGTAACAGTGACACTGTCACGTAATGTGTGTCGTGTTATTTATGTCACGCATTTTTGCATGCTAGTCGAACTCGTCACATGTACTTCGCGAAATGTATCACAGACGATGTACCGCGCGTAATAGGTGTAAATTGAAATCCGGTGTGAGTCACGTAGAATCTAGTGAACATCTAGTAAATGTCGAATCTAGTGTGTGTCACGTAATGCACGTCACGTTACGTTGGTAATTGGGGCAGGCGTATGCTGATTGCCCTTCGCCTTGCTGAATAATTCTTCCAGTAAAGACGGGACTCAAAACTGTGATATTTATTGTTTAACAGTGACACTTGTAAGAATTAAGTTGATTTCCACTTCTTAGTCGTTTCTGTACCACTAAGGACCCCCGGTTTATCTGTACTGAGGACTGCACAAAATATCTCGTGGACAACAGAAAACGGGGATTTTCTCTTAAACAGTACATTGTTTCACGTCGAAGCTAATTTATTTTTTATTTATTTGACAGGCTTTTCCCGATGAGGGCTTGGCCAATGTCGTCCGCAATGTGTTTGATTTCGATTCATATCACCCGGAAGTGAAGGAGGTGGTAACAGAAGTGCTACACAAGCATGGGATCCCTGTGGGAGCCTCAACCAGGAACATCAACTTGTCGAAAGAGTAAGAACAAAATGATAACTTGCTGAACGTGACGAAGAGCAGGTTTCTTGCGAAACTTCCGATAAGTAAAATGTCCGATAATTAAATTTCGCATTCTCTGCCTGGTGCAGACCTTTGAATTCTGAATTGTAATCTACTTCTTATTCAAGGAAATATTTTGGAAAATATGTAACACGAACATTTTGTGATTCAGGCCAAAATCCGATCACTACGCTGGACGGAAACAAAGCATTCTTAACCAACTTAATTGAGTCGATCGATATCGATTAGAATACAGTGGTATACCAAGAGGTATACCAATTATCTAAAGGAATGTTTTCTTGTCATTCAGCCCGTGGTTGCAAGAACTTGTGACCTTCGTTGCCACGGTTTCAACAGAGAAACGGCAATAAACGGTTTAATTATTAATGGCATTTGAAACTTTTATTCAAGCTTGTAATTAAAGGGTAAATCGAAGTCAAATAAAGAAAGTAAACTCTGGTTGTCAATGCCTCTTTTATGTGTCTTGTGTCAGTTCAGACCTTCCCTTTACAGGACAACATTAAAGGATTTGCACTGCATTTCTTGAATTTTGTCTTCTAGAGAGATTAAAGGAGGCCTTGACCAATCAGAGTTTATTTTAAACCTCATGCCATTTTCCAGCTGTTTTGTGTTGCGGAGAGACCGAGCACAAAGCGGCGTACAAATGTTACCATACTTGGCTAGTATCTTTCTTTGTTCTTGATTCCTGTCATGTGTCGTGTCCAGGTTTCCTCTGCCTTCCCCAACCCTGGTCTCTACCTGGAAAATTTCTGGGGACGAGGATGGTTTCAATGCCGGAATCAACTGTCCTGTGGAGGAAAGAAAACTTAAGATGCGGGTTAGTTCAAATGTACTCTTTGACTTATTCTCTTTTTAACAATTTTGCTAAGGTCTAGGAGGAAAAACATGGCATGCTTGCAGTCGACACTCCTTGCCCCTTGTTACTACAGTTTGCCCATCGTTTCTTTTGGTGGTACATCAAGGCTGTATCGTCTTGTTAATGAAATTCTTTATTCTCTTAACTTGTCTGCCTCACGACGTACCATATTGTAAGGAGAAGTTAGATTTTTATCTCTATTGGAGATAACTTGTTTAGGCTGATTTGAAACATCAATTAACTCCGCACAAACGATGTTCAAAAAATGTTGTATTCACTTGGAGGGTTACCCCGGCGTTAAGTGTTACCAGAAAGGAAAAAATAAAAATTTCTTCAAAATTAGTTTGTTTACTCGGTACATAATTCTTAGAAGCTTTTAGCAAGTCCTTAGATAAAGACTTGTTATTCGTCTCTAGGGCCCTGCAACTATTCCAGTAAAACCCAGAGAAGTTGAGCGTTTCAACGATCGTTCATACGGCTTCTCTGAACAAGTCGGTCACTGGGATCTTCCGATGCACGAGGGAGGAGTGGTAATGAGTGTTGCTGCTGGACCTGGTAAGGAGTTTACCAAATCCAAATAATTACTGGAAAATCTGTAATAAGGGAGAAGCTCAGCAACTGTTAGGACAAACACAGATTTCGTGGACACAAATAAACAGAAGTCGCATAGCTTTGGAGGCTGGATTGAGGAAACATTTTTTCCGGGGGGGGGCATGCTGGCTTCTTATTTGGCGTTATTAGCCGGGTAGTAACAGTGGCAGTGGTATTAACGTCAAATAAACCAGGCTTGTACGAGCGATATTTGAAACAGTTCTCACAGTTAGACTTGTTGGTTTACCTCTTATTTCTTGGCGACCTTGCTGACCAGAATCGAGAACCGTGGGCAACGCTAGGTGCGAGAAGAACTGAGCTTTATTTTGCCACGTAAAGCTGAAATATTTATTTCCTTCCAGTTCTCTAATTCTCTGTCCTTTTAAGCTCATTGATTAGGTATGGGGACATTAATCTTTCAAAGTGGCGAAAACGTTGTCATAATAACAAACAAACATATTGAAATTAGAACTTGTATGACGAGGTCTTCAATTCAATTCAATTTAATTCAGTTGTATATTTACACAATATAGGGCATTTAGATACATTTTACAAGGTAAAGTAATGAAAATAGTAGAAAAAAAAGAATTATGAAGCCTTAAAATAAAATTTATATGTGAGCGGTGGCCGAAGTAGCAAGAGCTTTCTGGTTGGATACCGCCATGGTCAAGGAAATGGCATCAAAAAATTAGTTCAGACCTAAATACATTACAACATACATACATACATACAGTACATTCACACTTTAGAGTAACAAAATCAAACAGCAGAGTAAAACATAGATTGACTTACCCACATTGGTCGATACTCTCTGCCTAAAACATTTGCAATATTTGCGCACGTTGCTCGCTGGAGCCAGGACATCGAGAAGACATCCGGAATACCATCAGCTCAGTCCTAATCTTTGTCTTCATTTGATTTGTTCCCAGGAGGAAACCAAGGCGACTGGATCCACACCCTGGCATTCAACCCAGTCTCCCTCTACTCACAACAGACCAATCAGGACACAGTATTATGTATGGACCTTTATGAGATGTTTCCGCGGTACAATTACGCGGTTCCCCAGCTCAAAATGGCGGCCTTAGGCGGGGACCTCCAGGGCCAGGTGCTTATTCACGAAATGGACTCAAACTCGTTATTCCTATTAAACCCTGCGGGAAAGGAGCTTCGAGCCCTTAACTTTAAATCGATTGTTGACAACACCAAGGAGAAACTTACGCGCCATTTTTCGGTTGACAAGGGAAAATTTTTAATGAGTTCAGAATTTGCCCACGAGAACATAATTATTGTTTATCAAGAGGATAGCAATAAAATGGACGTCGTGGATTTAATCAACAACACAACTCAGCATATCACCATGCCCTTTATCATTGGACAGTTTCACCCTTTCTCACGTGACTTGTGGCTCGTGTGTGAGACTGGGACAGACCGGAAGTACCTACTGACAAAACCTTACCCGGAAGCGCCTGCTCCTTGCGTGCTTCATCCAATTGAAAGCAGTAACTTGAGCGGGGAGGAAAATGGACGGTGGAAAGTGATATCAACTCGGAGTTTACCACCCGGAGCGCTTTCCGCAATTGTCAGAGAGGAGAAGAGATCAAGAAGTAATCGATTGTTGGTCGGTTCTGAAGACTATGCGACTGTGGCGGTAGCACAGCCCGATCAAATGCTTGAAAAGTCGCCTGTCAGTTTTTATTCGTTTCAGAGGGAAAAGCAAAACAAACCCGTGGAATCAGGTATGAAAGTAAATGTGTGTGGCGGTAAGTCAAATCCCGATAAAAGCGATTAGAAATGAAATATCTGTTTACCTACAATCGGAGACTTACGTAGTAAAATACCCGTCTTTCTTATTCTTCAAACTACTTTATTGGAAACGTTTAACAAAGACCGTTTGCTTACCTACATGTTTGTACATTACTTTGATCATAAATGGTATACTGTAACTAACCAACCAGAGCAAGCCGTTAAACATGTAGTCTGTGAGTGAAAATGCGGGAAAAGCCTCTTAATTAATCGTTTTTCTTTTGACTTTCTCTCACTGGCCAAGGAGACAACATCTATTTTGACTTTTATTAGTACGATTTTTTTATTGTTTGTTACTCGTTTTACTTATACCAATCAAATAAAGACGCTTAGATTGTTATGTTTGATACGATGACTTTTTCGCTGTTTTTATTCCACACTCAGAGCACAAAAAAAATCCTTTGGACAAACTTATCTCAGATGACACAGTCCCTCCTCTGTGTCTTCCCGCCACGGCCCAAGTTGTCCGTTTGGTCCCAGGTTCCTCTGTTCCCAAGAACGAAGATCAAATAACGAAAGAAGACGAGGATCCTTATAACTTCCGAGCGCAAAGCCCTTTGGGATACATGGAAGTTACAGATGTTGGTAGAAGGTAGTTTTCGTGCTTGTTCCTTTGTGAAGATGTAGATTGTGCAGTAAAGTAATTATAGCCGGCTGATTGCTGGTCTCCTTCAGTCGCAGTCTTCGATTTGTTCTTCGCGTGATGTGGACACAAAAGTTGTTGCGTGACGTACCACGTAATGGCAGGGACGAAAATCTGTAATAAGCGAGAAGCTCAGCAACTGTTCGGACAAACACAGATTTCGTGGACACAAATAAACAGAAGTCGCATAGCTTTGGAGGCTGGTTGAGGAAACATTTTTCTCCGGGGGGGGGGGACATGCTGGCTTCTTATTTGGCGTTATTAGCCGGGTAGTAACAGTGGCAGTGGTATTAACGTCAAATAAACCAGGCTTGTACGAGCAATATTTGAAGGAACTGGCCCGTTGCCGAAAGGACAAATTTCAATTTAGAGATCTTTTAGAAGGAAAGCAGTTTCGATCATAGTCGTTTGATTGGTTGCTCAAGTTTAGCATGTGAACGCCGTCGCTGTCTTGGTTCCTTTTGGTACGGTATTCGTACAGGGCGTGAAATAGCTTGTTGTTGTTGTTTACGATCTTCCTGTTTTGTAATACTCCTTATGTGGCTTTATTTTCGATTGCAGGTCTGTGCGTTACATACCATTCCCAGGCCGGCACGACCTATCACTGTACGCGCGTTTGGCGGGAAAACCCGTGGTAATGGCGCCAACGACATATGAAGGTATTGTGACGGTAGACGTAGCCGGCCGCATTAGGCTGTGGGAGACTGGTGTGACGAATCTCGTACGGTCATTGGAGAAATGGAAGGGACTCATTGGGGAGGACTATCAGGGCCCCTTACAGGTTGGATCCTTTTCTAGCAAGAAGTAATCAGTGAAGACAGTTGAACTTTGAGTTTAACGAAGTTTGTTTTTTCTATCATAGGTTAATTACTCGAGGGAAAGTGGAGAGGACGTCACGAGTCCAAAACATGGCAAGGTGGGGTGAATATTAACGTCTGTTTGATGTTGTTTCTTGTGATGAACACTTTAAAAACACAACTTCCGATCGCGCCCAAGTAACGTGTAGTCAGCAGCATTACACTGGTCCTTGCAGAGCTATCTCAGCAGTTTGTCCTCAGACGTCTTTCCATGAGGGTGGGGAGAGGCAGAATAGAGCGCGCGTAGAGTTACGTTTGTTTGCTTTATAATGCTGCTAACCAGTTCATTTGTAACAGGTGGACCCTAATAATGCACCTCATGTAGGCGGGAACACGTGGGCTGGGGGCACCGGGGGCCGTGATACCGCGGGGCTCGGAGGTAAAGGGGGACCTTATCGGCTCGATGCAGGACATGACGTGCATCAGTTATCCGATGAAGAGAAAGACGCAGTCCCGGATGACGTCAAGCGTGCTGCGCGTGATATGGGTCGGCGTGCATTTAAACAGAGGTGAGGACTTGTTATAGGGTAGACCTTGAAATTATTTCGCGTCAAAAGATTATGATTTTTCATTTTGAAAAAATTACCGGATGGTTGTTTTCCATTAAATAATGTATCACACCAGGAGCCATAATCGGGGACGGAGACCGTAAGTCTCGGGATTCGCGCGCACCTATGATATGGGACAATTTTTCTATTTTTAGAACAAATTGCGCCATCCTGACGTCATATATCCGCGCGGATTCACGCACATGTTGGGGCTCTCGCGTGGATGTTGTCACGTTGCGTGATCAAATGGTGAGAGTTGAGAGATTCTCTTGCGTATTTTTCACAGCGATGGCAGGGAATAAGGCAGGGAATACGAACCAGGGCACTTATATGTAGTTTTATGCTCTGAGCTAACGGAAAAGGTGGGTTTTTCAGGGTCGAAAACAAGACTTCAATCTCGCGCTGGGAATGAATAATAAGATCTGCTCACGCTAGTTGTAAGTTTACGCGTATGTTTTTGCGTTTTTTCTGACTTAAGAATATAGCAAGAAAACTCTCTACTCTGGTATCGAGTTAATTTGTGAGTTTCTCAGACAATGGTTCGTCATAACAAAAACCTGTTTTGATGGTTTATTGTTTCCGCTTGTTTGGTGAGTTTGCAAAAGTTTTTGACCGAAAGGAAAGTCTGACGCGTACAATTAGCTCATTTGCATAGTGCAGCTCGTGCACTTTCAAGTCCAAGTCGGTATTTTCAATTGTCAACAAATCTTGACAAAGATTTCTTTCGTTATCTTTTGAGATATCTTCTTTTGACTTATCTTGCTGAGATGCTGTAACAAATTTCACGAACGCAAAAAAGGCTTGTTTCTTTAACATAAGCATGGTGAAGTTTTACACTGCGAAAATGAAAATAGACAAGGAGTTTTGATAACTCGATCAACCAAATCGAAATCGTTATTCCAAGTTGATTAAAGAAAGCGTCATCGTAACTTTGCTGATTATTTCTGCTTCATTCACACATTTTCAGCTTAGCTTTTAATATGTTCTCAAACATTTATCAATCTTAAACATATTTAAAAACTGTAGAGTTATTGTTTGAGTTCGATGTACGCTTTCACACGAAAGTGCGGCGGAAGTACAATTTGTCATGTTTACTGACTGTACAAAACACGCATCGGCGGGCGCTCTCATTCATCGACAACAGAGAATTTACTGGATTTTTACACGAATAAAACTGAGCAGTATCTACGGACGTAAAGTTATTGGGCCTTGATGAAACATCAAGCGTTGCTTACAATTCAAGCGAAACTCAAACTAGCAATTATTTTGTTTTACTTTTCGGTCGCGATAGACTGACAAATTCCTCGCAGCATGTACGCGCGTGTGCCGCAGGCGATAGCGCAATTTGTTCTAAAAATAGAATTATTGTCCCATATCATAGGGACAACCCCAATACTAGAAATGGCTAGCGCTTACGGTCTCCGTCCCCGATTATGGCTCCTGATCACACAAAATAATGTACTTAATAATGTACAACACAAAATAATCTAGCACACCTGGCCCCAGTTGTTGGAAGGCTGGACAACGCTATCCAATGGATAAATCGCTATCCAGTGGATAAATCGCTCTCCAGTGGATAAGTGTTGACAAAACAAACCACCCTATCCACTCGATAGTGATTTATCCGGTGGATTGCGTTATCCACCTTTCGAACAATCCGGCCAGCACAATGAGTCGAACAAAAAATGAAGTAATTTCGTGAACATATATTTGTTTATTCGTTTGAGTTCTTGAACTGTTTGAGTTTAAAAGCAGCTTTAAAATATTTATGGCAAAGATTCTGAAACGACTGTTTATCGCTAACATTAAAATACCGTCCCCCGTCCCCCGCCCCCGATTAGCAACAGGGACTTTAAAGGGACACTGCAGGGATAAATTTATAGAGTTTTACCAGAAGTTGTGCAGTTTACAACTTTTTGTAGTCAAAAACCAGTTAGATCACGTCTATTTTTAACTTTATTTTGAGGAATGTCTTGTCATTTCTGTTTCCTCGTTTTGTCAGATTGCGTGAAATCCAGATGAGCGAATATGACGCCGAGATGTACGAATCTTACTCGTCACGTGTTCGCCGCCAGGTCCAGTCTCTGCGCGTCATTCTTGACAGTTTGCAGGCCCGGGGAAAAGAGCGAGCGTGGCTTCGGAACCAGACCTCTGGCGAGCTGGACGATGGCAAGTTAATTGAAGGACTTACTGGAGAAAGAGCGATTTACAAGAAACGAGGAGAGGAAGACCCCGAGGTAGGCACTGCAAAGCCACGTTCCCTCAAGAAAGCGCATTTCATAGACATCAAGTGATTTGTGTATCAATTGATTTTTCTTGATATGAAATGTCCCTTGAACTTGTAATGTCTTGCGCGCAAGCTTTCGTGTGAAAGTTAAGTCCTAAAATAATAAAAAAAATTAATTACAATATTTAGAGAGGAAGCCGCAGCAGCTTTAGCTGGTTTTCATGCGAGTCCTCTTTTCTGGTCGAATTGGAATTTGGAGTGTTGGTTTTTGTGGAGGGAGGAAAACCGGACAATCCGGAGAAAAACCCTCGGAGCAAAGGCGAGAACCAACAACAAACTCAACCCACGGGCCGGAATCGAAAACGGGCCACATATGTGGGAGGTGAGCGTTCTCACCACTGCGCCATCCCTTCTCAGTCCCAGGTTTTCAAAGTGAAATTCAAATCATTTCATCAATTTCCGTCAGTATTAGACTTTGCCATTTCCTTGGAGGATGGAGGCAGACACTGTAAGAGTAAATTTGTATTTTTGAGGTTACTACACGAGGGTAACCTACAAGAGGCGACACTTGTGGTTACCAGATCGGACTCGAACTTACTTTTACAGTGCCACCCAGGGTACCAGCAATCCTCTGGAGCAACTCAAACAATAATTTTGTTTTATTTTAGGCTGTTTGTCTAGGAGTACTACTATTTTGTTTTGGTGTCTGTTATTTTAGCAAGGAACTCCTCAACGCCTTCCTAAGCGCCTACGATTTGTAGTGGATGTCAGCGGTAGCATGTATCGATTTAACAGCTTAGACGGGAGACTACGGCGGATGATGGAGGCAGCGTGCCTGGTGATGGAAGCATTTCATCAGTATGACAACAAAATTAAGGTACTTGCCTAATGGCGGAAAATTAACTAGATATTCTACCTGCTGGGGGCTTAAAATTTTATAATTAACAACAGATTTCGACCCGGTCGTCATAAAACTGGAAATTGTTCTTGAAATTGTCTTTGGGAAAGAAGAAACCAGAAACTAAAAACCAGTTGATATAAAATGCAGAGTGCTTGCCATGTTTCTTTTCCACTAATCTTTCACAAAACAGTGGCTTAGAGAACGGTAAACATGGTCTGCAAGCTCTATTTTACACTTCGCAAACAGAAGTTGAGGATCAAATGTTCTAGGCTTCTCTGATCACAAGAAACTTCACACAGACTTCGGCACAATATAATAACGGGGCGCCTCGGAATCGACCTTGTCCTCCGGGTGTACTCCCTAAAATGGCCTATATGGGAAGTCTCCGCCCGAAAAGTGTACCTTTCTCAGGCTTCAGGTATATAAAAGGGAGGGGATTTCTCAAGTTGAGGCATATGGAAGGGTAGGGAAATCTTTCATTTAGTTATTTGAAAGGACCTTGAATTAAAGTATCTCGGGCAGACGCATCGTTTGGCTGTATATGATAATCCTTGATGTTCTACCGTAGTATTGTTCATTAACTTCATTCCAGGGGTTTAGAAAAGAGATGCAGTGTTCTTAAGTAGGTATATGAAAGGGGCACTTTTTCTGTCTAAATGGTGTACAGAAGGGTAAGGGGTTGAACCTCGGTGCGGAGCCTCCCAGTATAAAACTTTTATCGAGTACCCCTCCCGGCCCTTGCCCACTCTCTTCTCACTATCTTTTGCTGTCTTCTCTTTCAGTACGATATCGTTGGCCATTCCGGCGATTCTCCCGAGATTCCCTTCGTTTCCCATGATGCACCGCCAAAGAACAACAAGGAGCGCCTCGACGTCATGAAACAGATGCATGCGCACGCGCAATATTGCTGGAGTGGTGACCATACTTTGGAAGGCACGGATTTAGCGATCACGCGGATAACAGCCGAGGAGGCCGACGATTATTTTGTTGTCGTACTCAGCGATGCAAATCTCGAGCGATATGGTATACCCGCTGAGGCTTTTGGGAAGGCATTGACGTCAGATCCACGTGTGAACGCCTTCGCTATTTTCATCGGTTCCCTTGGTAACCAGGCAGACAGGTATGGCGTGGTAAAACCCTATATGTGTAGACTCTTTTCATAAATGACTGCCAATTTAAAATTGTTTTGAACGCATTTAAATTAGCCTCACTTACTATTATCAACTTAAAAACGATGTTAGTCAGGCCAGTTTTAATATCTGCTAAAGAATTTATAATTGGCAACCATTTATGAAATGAAAAGGGTTGAAATCAAATTATGAAGACACACAAACGAATTGTCACGAGAAAAAATACAAAGAGGCGAGGGACATGCATGAAAAAATTGCTTTCTAGTGTCAAGTTATGTTGTATGTGTTATGCATTTCACGGTTCGACTGAGCGAGAAGTTCGGATGGGGGGTCTGGACATCATGACCTCTCATATCTTCCCTCATTCCCGCCCGTCCTAATTCAGTCAATAAGCACTTGTTCATCTCACTTTTTCCCTTAGCTGGATCTGTCTTGACGCTTTGAAAATACGTTGCTGCATGTCGAACTCCGCGAATGCTAAATCAATTGTGGACGTCCGTAGGGCTAGCCTCCGACGCAAACGCTCGTTTGGCCTCGTCACGCAATGGGAAGAAAGATTGCGTGATGAGCCCATTGAAAGATTGCGTGGCGAGTCTGGGTAGGCTTTCGTAGGGTATATAGGACAACTTTTTCTTGTTAAACCACGTGGTCCCAGGGGTGACCGGTTGTTTAGACCCAGGTCGATTAGTGCTATTAACCAGAAGTCGAAAACTATTTCTCGTCCTTTAAGCGTGAATATGGGGGTTAATCGACTTCTGGTTGGGGGCTAACCGGTTAGGGGGACGGTTAGGGGCTAACAAACGGCTGATAATCCCTCCACCCCCACCCTGAGCAGTATACTCGCAATTTTGTGTCCTGTAGGGTTACTGTAGGACAAAATCGCGAGTACGCTTCTCTGATAATGTTACGTTTTTCTCTCTATAAGGTTAGTGAAAAAGCTGCCATCAGGTCGGGCCTATGTCTGCATGGATACCAAACATCTGCCGCAAGTCCTGCAACAAATCTTCACCTCCGCCATGTTGACTTCAAAATAATAACTGAATCAACGAGATCTAGAGCTTTGAGTTATGGGATAGGTCATGTAAAGTGCGAGGGAAGTCTGTTGTTAGAATCAATAAAGAACTTCTGAATTACTTGATCTTGGTCTGATGATTATTTATGTCATGGCTGTTAATTAGAGAATATTCCAACAGAGGAACAGAGAAATAAGTTGATTTATTTCGTACCATGACAACTGTTTTTTTAATTGACCAGCTCACGTGACAAGGTTACCAATGGTTACACAGAGAGCGTAGCACTTCTTAGTTAAATAGCTATTTTTAAAATTCCTTGTCAACCGTTGCAGCTATTTCTACTTGAGCATTCCAGTAGCTGATGTGTTTCCTAACTGAGAGAGCAAACAACACGCCTCCAGGTTTTACATCCAAATGAAAAGGAAGTTGGCGTGAAAACTTCACGTTGGACGCCTCTACCGCCTCTATTTTGACTCTATATGACTGATTTTGGCAAACATTTGCTATTTCATACGCTTTCGAATTCTTCTCATCATAACTCCATGTAATCAGCCTTAAACACCGCGTATTAGAAACATTTTTAACGCTTGGTCGCTGACCGAAACGTTCCCAGCCTTCAAGAAACAGAGGCGCGATTTCTGTTTTCATTTTTGTCGCGTTTTGCGAACAAACGCATAGTTTAAGTTTCACATTGTGATCCGCGCATGCCGCGTACTTTCCGAATAACGTAAGACGATCATAAGAAAGCAGTTTCATTTGTAAGGACTTGTCTCCTATTATCTCCTTTGTCCACACTTCAACGTGAAATATGTCTTCTCTTTGGGGAACGACGTCTCCTGCAGCAACGCGAATATCCATGGAAGTAATCAGAGCGCCGTCTGTTTTGGAGTTTCTTTCACGCACATTCTCAAACCACAGAGGAAGCAGTGTTTGGCAAGATCGCCTGATCCTCCCGCCACCGGCTTTAGTATTCGCTTTTCGCGAGAGTTCTTCCTGATACTGCTCTTGTATTCGATTATTCAACTGACCAATCGCAAACTCCGCGATGGGTATGCGTGAGGTGTCATTGTCCGCTGGCACATCCCAGCCTTCACAGACACACAAATTCGGTGTCCTGAGTTCCAGGTCATCGCACGTGCGGTTCAGAGACATGGGCGTGAACAGCCCCACTTGTTTAACTCCACCAAGAAGGGGCTTGGCCAAAACCATTAGAGAACGGTGCAACTCAATCATTGTGACAAGCCGTCGCTGGTTCACCGCCAGTGCTGACATTGCGCTCTTTCCTAAGCGCGATGCCACTTTGTCCGGGACAATAATGAAGAGGCTTGGGTGAAACATTTCAAAGCGTCCTTCAAGCACATCTGAGGTGTAGCTTGTGTACGTGTTCCCGTGGTCCGCTAGAATAATCGTGAACGTGTTTTGCTCCTGTGCCATGTCAGTCACGTAACGTTCTAAATCGACATCCAAAGTTTGCGTTCGTATGCTTCTGTGATCGTGCGCAACGTTAAGAGCCATGTACGAGAAAAGAGGCAACGCCTTGCGTGACGCACTAATAGCGTGAAGTGTATCCGTTAAGTAACGAAGAAAATATGCGTGTTGAAACTTTCCATTGTAGCAGATTTGGTCGCCTTGAGGTCCGCTAAAAGGATCATCAACCCCCAGTGAGTTAAGAATCTTGCAGCTAGAATGGGTGAGGCCTGAAATGTAATAAAAAGTAACAGTAAGACAAGGGATAAACATCTAGGCCAGGGCAAGCTTTATAGTGAGTAAAAATAATAAAACAAAAACGCTTTATAGCTTTATAGTGAGTGAAAAATAATAAAATAGCAGAGAGAAAAAAGCGCTTTATAGTCTGTATGCTGTTCCATTATGGATACGAGGGAAGATAACTCAACTACAACGATGCAATAGGTCCGTAATTCGTATAAATTGACGATTGCTCGCTTGTCGGCCCAATACTAGTGTTTTGCGGAAGGTTAATGTTTTGCACAATGCTACCGATTATAATAATAATTAAACTGAATTTTTTTCTCTTATAGTGACTTTGTAATTACTTTCGGGGAGCTAATATTCGAACTCACATTAACGTTTTGTAACTTAAAACTGTGTTGAACACATTTTAATGGAATGAATACATTCCAAGTCCCCTGCTCAATTCTTGAACTGAGGAGAATATTTTATAGCACTATAGCATATCACTGTTGTCTGGCTTAACGTGCTCAGTAACTGGCTATATTTATTATACATATTTCTCGAACTCATTAATAATTCAACAAGTTAAAACAAAGAATATCACAACCGTGAAGCAGGTTTGGATACCCGGTCTTAATTAGTATAGATTTGGACGATTTCACTTCTCCGTTTACTCCTTAGTTGTAGTTTCGATTGAGAAGATATATCAAACACTCGAGACAGTGTTTCACCGGCTACCCGAACACCTCGAATATACTTGGTCAAAACTATTCCGCTGCACGTCGTATTTTCAACTCTCTTCTCGGTGTTTGGAAATCCCGATGAAACACTGTCTCTCGTGTTTGATATACTACATGAGCGAGACACGCGACAATCGTTTCTTCTATATGATTTTTAGCGTACTAATTATGATTTGAAAGTGTGCCTTATTCACAGAGCCCTTCCGAACAGAATCTTAACGATTGTACTGTGAGTACATTTGTATGGTCACTAGAGGTCATGGCAATAACACAACAGAAACCGGTTATAATTATTTTTTGCAGGGTTCCGGTAGAAACCTTTTCAACTCTTTTATTTGGAAAAAATTTTTTGGTTAGAAGGATTATCAAACGAAACTGACAAGTGTAAACCTGCATATGATGCTAAGTTGATCAACCAAGCTATTGATAAATGAAGATCGTGTAACGGCACTACCCGGCCAATTAAAATTTAGTTACCATAGATTAGGTTCAATTTCCATCACTCTCTCGGGCCCGTTATTAGAAGGTCGTTCCCAAGAAGAACGGATGCCTTCGGGAGAAGAGCGAGGGCTCCTTTCCCGAACAGCGGCTGGCATTCGAGCCGTCGAACCTAACCGAAAATGAAAATTTTCCTTAAAATATTGATTTGTACACGTACCTGTATGATCGATGGAAGTGGCTTTCATCGCGCGCTGAAGATTGCTCCACGATCTCTCTCCAAGATCTAACATTAATCCCCAGATCCCTTTCCAACACAAGTCTTCCTGAAAAATGGTATGGTACCCAGCTCTCTTGTAATGCTCAAACATCGCCGACATATTGACCGGAAGTGTTTTCCCTCTATCTTCTATCGGAAAAAGTTCTCCAGTAAAGAGCGCGTGCGTGTTTTCAGCAGTATGGCCGTGCAGGGCCTGGAACAACTCGTAGTCGAAGACTTTGGCCGGAACTGTGTTTGGGCTTTCCCGCCATTTTTTAAATGTGGCAACTGTTCTCGGCAAGGAGCGATAAAAATGAGCCCTGGCTACCGAGTCAATCAGAAGGACGTTTACGTTAATAAAATTTCCATTTCTAATGTTTTGTGCTTCTTCGATGGTGAAACCTGGCCCAATTGGAACAAATTGAGACACATCTCTGCCATGTGGGGTGACGCAGTCAATGAAAACAAAGTTTAACTTCTTTTGTTTGTTTTCTTTTACAATATCCGGTAATCCATTCTCGAGTTCTTTTATTGTGGAGAATTCTCTCACGATGCTGGTCATTCCTGCCTTGGGGTCGAGACTATGAACCTTAAACGAACCGCTTTCTCCTTGTTTGCAAAGTGTTTGATTGCATCTGAACGAAATATCACTTCTCTTGTTAAGTCTAGTGATTTCCATCTTACAAACGTCTCCCATACCTTTCTCCTTGCATTCTGATAACTCGGGATCGATGGCATAAGTTTCTCTAGCAAACTTACATGATTCTTCGCTTGGCTTGTGAGGTGTACATAAACCATATTTGACAGTATTTGTAGATTGAAGGGACAACTTTGGGCATATTCGGGATGATTCGGTTGCCGTCGTAAAAGATGTGGCACTCTTCGTAGGATGAGGTACATGGCTAGTTGGTGCATTTTCTCCGTTCATGCCTCCCTTAATGGCCTGTCTTTCATCGTTATGAGTGTTAATAGTTGCATATACTTCTACACTTTGTTTTCCATCATTCTCTGTTAGATTTCTTTCAAAAGCTTGAGCTGATTCTTCTTTGAAATTCAGTGTTTGAGATTTGACAGATATAAATGGAATTCTTTCAAATGAAATTGTTTGTTCATTATTATTTGTGCGTATTTCTTCACCAAGGTCTCCTCCCTGAGTGTCTGTTAAATTATTGAACACGATTCTGTCACTCCACAATCTCCCATAGCCGAAAAAATACCAGTTAATTGAGAGCGTTAATATCGCCAATAATATGACTGCTTGAAGCATCTTTCTGTGCAATGTTTCACAGAGACTTCTCCTTGCCGTTTTCAAGGGCAACATTGTTCACTGTAGCTATCCAGGAAGACCTATAAAGGAACGTAAAAAAGTAAAAAATTATTGTGGTTATATGTAATTGCTAGTGAGGTCAAGGCGGTTCAGGATATTGACCGAGCTCTTTTTTGCGCGTTTATGGATGTTAATCTCAGTTAGGCACGTTTCCAGAGGCCTTTTTGACTTTTTCCGCGCAAGGGATCCGTATCGAATTACTATGGACCTGTAAATCGCACTTTGAAGCAAATTCACGTCGCGAAAGTACAGCTATATGCCGGCGAAACCATCTACAGGAAAGCGATTAACTAGCAGCGAAAAGGTTCTTTGGCTATCTTGGTAACCTTTATTCTGAAGGAGCTGTTGCCCGTGGCCAGTTCCCGTACAGCTTCCTCCCAGGCCTTCACGGTCAATTGATTTCGGTGAAGTATTTTCAGACCACCAGACCTGAAAACGATTGATCGCGGTGAAATCTAACGGCAGATAAGCCTTAGGGACGACCTGCACCATTTACAAGGAACTTTATAACTGACCAAATGAAAAAAACCCCGATTCCTTGTCGAATAGACGCGCGGAAAACCAATCACGAAAGAGAATTTCGTTGTAGATGCGATTAGGAGCCAAATAGCATTTTTCTTTTCAGAATTTGTTACTAGGAACTCGGAAATTAGGAAAGACCGCTTAATTCATTCCGCAATGTAGCTAGCAAGTCGTAGCCTCTTGTAGTGTTTTTGGTCCGATTATAGTCATTTTATTCTCACATTACCTCTAACCTTCGCGAATTGTTGGCATGAAAATATCACGTCCGAAGATTTCCATTATCCGGAGAAAGAAAACAGAGGGAATGAAAAGATGATAACCTTATAAAATAAACTCGATCATGTTCGCAGCTGATTCGGGTAAGAAATATTCGGGGTTTTTGTCCTTTTCAGCCTGTTTAAACAAATTTTGTTCACTGAGTCAGCCTATTAAAACATCTTTTGTTCACAGTCATTATCACAACTGAAAAATAGCCTTTTATTGATCCGGTGTACTTCGTTTTGGACATATTAAAAAAAGGTTTAAAAAACATGACCGTTGGGAACAACTTTGTTTTTAAAAAAATTAAGCAAGATGTGCTTCTAACAGGCCTGTTTCAAAACGAGTCCTTGTTTAAAACCACTCACATGAAAATGAGTTTTATTTGCATGAAAATGAACCTGAAAGGGGAACACATTTTCGTATCAATGACTTCGCACCAAGACTCGCTTTGACACAGAGCCAAAGGCATCTCGGGAGATGGCCTATTTTACAGCTGTAAAATAAACTCGAACTATGAACTAACAGCCTTGAAAAGTTAGTAATGGCCTTAACAATTCATCATTCAGTATCAACAGGCTTCGACCGTGCAGCAAACAACGCTAAATCTGATGAACGGGTTTCCCCGGTAACAAAATGTTAGTTAAGCATTTTGCTAAAAAAAGTCTTTGTTATGTTATAGCACGGTGAACTAGAAATAAAGCAACAACCGTTAACGGCCGATCGATAAACAAATTGAAATAAAACTGCTCAGTGCTAGCAGGGTTAAACTTCAGGGAAGAAATCAAATTCAATGATCTTTAAAAGTAAGTTCCCTTTTTTCTTTTTAAAAAAGAGAGCAACACTTAATTAAAACAGCTGTAGTTCGGGCTAAACGGTAATTGTTTACTTTTCTATCTTTAGTCGTGTTCTATTTACTCTGCTCGTTAAACTTTGGTGATAAAAAATTGTGTCGGACAAATCTACCCACGTTTGGATGGTAGCGCTAAAGGCCAGCCTTTCGCGATACGCCGACTATGCAAGAATGAATGGACGATTTAAGAAAAATTCGAACAAGGGAGTATAATTCTTAAAGCCAGCGTTTCACTATAATTATTATTTCCACGTCTTTCTGACTAAAGGGCCATTTTCTCTGTCACACAACAGAATTAGAAAAATTTCAATAAGTCGTATACAGGGTATGAAACAAATACCATTTCGCAGAGGGGGCTTTATTTTACCTTATCGCAGCTCCCACATTCAAGTCCAGCCCTCACAAGCTCGGGCTGGATGAAGCTGGGGGCTGCGAAACGGTTAAATGCAGCCCCCTCTTTGAAATAGTATTTGTTTCATACCCTGTATACTACTAACAACAGAGGCACCGCCGCGCAGCGCAAAGCCACGCAAGGCGGCCGCGGCTACTGGAAAGAACCGGAAAGAACCGGGTTTGACCGGTTTCAACCGCCCCTCGCGGGTGCACAAAAAAGGAGTGCGGTATGTTAGAAAGGGGCGAGCCGGGTGTAATATGGCTGGAGCGGGGAAGGCACGAGCGCCAAACAAGTGCGGGTGGCTGAAGCGGGGCCAGAAAGAAAGCTGCGGAAAGCGCTGTTACGGGGCGTACTGCGGTCAGCACAACTATCAGCTGAAAAAAGGAATGAAAGAGCCAGAGCCGTGCAGAGGCTGCGGGATCGGTCTTCTATGCGACTACCGACTGTGCAGCCAGTGCGGCGGAAACACGCTAAAAACGAGGCTTTACCGCAAAAAAGAAAAAGCGAAAAAAGCTTTTCAGCTTGTTTTGCTCGAGCTGCAAGAAAGAAACACACCAGTTAGAGAAATGTAACTGTCATCATATCCCAAGGAGCCATGTCTTCCAGCATTCAAAAAAGACTGGAAGAAGAACTCGCAAAAATTGACCCGGCGGTATTGCGTTATTTCGATGAGCTTCTTGCAGAAAGCCCGCCAGCGGTAAGAAAGGTTGTCCGGAACGTGCTGGATGAACCGATTTCTCAAGAAACGCAGGCGCGTCTGCAAAAGCCGCTTCTTCCGAAACCTTACGAGCCAAGAGCCCCTCCACGCCAAAGAAGGCAAAGAGGAGTGCAAGCGCTTCTGAGGGAGTACGACCCCTTTCCTGCGCGGAGAATTCGAACAGCGACAGATTACCAGAGAGAGATTCTGGATCTGTACGACGATAAAGAGAAAGAGGGGGAAGAAGAGACAACAGGCCGGCGTTTCATAAGATGGCGCTTCATCAGGCGTCTGGGGAGAAACCTCACGCCAGAGTTCATGGCGAAGATACGCGAAAGAGTAAGCACGTCATTCTATCTTCGGCACGTTTTCGGGTACCAGTTGCGGGACATTGAGGACGGAACGGTAATCGTGTACTATTCGAACCCCAAGGGCTCACAGTGGTATAACAAACAAGAAGACGCGGAAAAATGGCTCAACACCCGGGAAGAAGAGCGTCTCGACAACGAAAGAGTTGAAAGGCCCAACACGAAGTGGGCTTTCGAAGGCTTTTTCAACGTTGACGTGAAAGTTGTGCTGGACAGGCAGCCGTTGGTGGGAACAGGGCCATTGCCTGACTGGCTGCGCAACCTTGCGCATAGCCGGGCGATGGTGGCGTTGGACACGTACAGAGACAACCTGTGCCTTTGGCGGTGTGTGGCTGTGCACCGAGGGGCGCGCACGGACCGTTGCACAAAAGAAGCCCGAAGCCTGGCTCAGAGTTTTTACAAACTCAAGGCTTTTCCGGCAAAATGGGAAAAAACGTCTCTGGACGAGCTTTGCAAGGTTGAATTACATCTGAATGAGGGCTCTCCGGTCGCATCTTGGTTGGGAATTAGGGTCTACGAGCCTGAGCGTTTGGAAGACGGTGAAGTGGTATGGCATCTAAGAAGAAACCCAAACCCGAAACTTAAAAACATTCTGACGCTAGGTGTCCACAAAGATCACGCTTTCCTGATAAAAGATATCACAAAACTCGCAAAAACTTACGCATGCGCACACTGCGGGCAGAGGTTCACACAATCAAACAGCCTGCAACGTCACCACGAAACGTGCAGCGCGGGAGAAACGGTGATCTGGTGCTCGGGGACAAAAGTGGAAGCGCCCCTGACGGCCTTCGAGAAAGTGATGTACCCCCCGAAGGGCTCAGCATCAAAACAAGCGATCGCAATGTGCGGGCACGGGGGAGAGAGATGGCTGGAGAGGGACAACGTGGGCGGGAAAATGAAAGCCTCGCCTGTTGACGGCTACAATCCCGAAACAAAGACGGTGTTCCAGTACCACGGATGTCCCTACCACGGATGCCCGAAATGTTATCCAAACCGACAGGAGGTCTTGGCAGGCGGAAAAACGGCCGAAAAGGCATACGAAGACACAGTGAACCGAACAGCGTCACTGCGAAAAAAAGGCTACAGAGTAATCGAGGCCTGGAGTTGCGAAGTGGGGTTTCTGAAAGGGGAACTGCCGAGGAAGCAAACGAAAACATACCCGCACGTGATCTTTTACGATTTCGAGGCTTACGGAGACAAAAACAAAAGGAAAGAGCCGACAGACGCATTAACGATAGAAAGCGCGCACATTCCGATCTCTGTGAGCATAGGCGACACGCTGGAAAGAGAGCCAACGCACATGTGCGAAAAAAACCCCAAAGAGCTGATCAGAAAGTTCATGAAAGAGCTGGAGAGCCGCGAGAAAAACATCGGGAGCGTGTGAGAGAAGAGTTTTTGCCAAAAGACATGGACCTGCTGCCAAAAGCCCAGGAAGTAAAAATGTGTGAATGGTGCAACCAAGTCCCTGTGGTGGGCTTCAACTCAGGAGCTTACGACCTGAATCTGATAAAAAGCCATTTCGCAAGCGCACTGTCTGAAGAAAACAAAAACGTGAAAGTGGCGAAGAAGGGGAACAAAATGATGTTCATGCTGACGGGCAGGGCGCGTTTCTTGGACATAATTAACTATCTGGGGCCGGGCACAAGCTACGAAAAATGGGTGAAAGCATACGGAAGTGATGCAACGAAAACGTGGTTCCCATATGAATGGTTCGACGGGCCAGAAAAGCTGGAATACGAAGGGCTCCCGGAATACGAGGCATGGTATTCGAAGCTGAAAGGCGGATACGTTCTCACGAGGAAGGAGTGGGAGGGGTGTCAGCTGGTGTTCAAAGAAAAGGAGATGCGGACTTTCGCAGACTGGCTGCGTTACTACAACAATCTTGACGTTGCACCGGGCCTCGAGGCGCTAGAAAAGATGAAAAGTTTTTACACAGAGAGAGGAATCGACATCCTGAAAGACGCGGTAAGCCTGCCAGGAGTGAGCCAGCATTATGTGCTCCGAGGGGCGATAGAGCGCGGAGCAGATCTGTATTGCCCCGGCAGAGAGGCATACGGAATGCTAAAAAGGGCAATTGTGGGTGGGCCGAGCCTGGTTTTCACAAGGTACCACGAAGCGGGCGTGACGCGGATAAGGGCGCATAAGTTCGAAGAACCGCATCTGTGCAAAAAGATCTTGGGATACGACGCGAACGCTCCATATCCCTCGACGATGCTGAGAGCAATGCCGTGTGGAAGGGGGAGTGTAAAATATTACAGCGAAGACCGCCAAGAAGAAGCGGCCGAAGTTTTGATAGAACGGTTGAAATATGGTGAGTGGTTCGGTTTCGCGGAAGTGGACATTGAAATTCCGAAAAAGTTGTGGCCAAAGTTCGAAGAGATGTGCCCTTTCTTTCACAACGAAACCGTTCCGGCCGAAGCTGTGCCGGAGCACATGAAAGAATACTTGGTGAAAACGGGTAGAAAGCGGATGGAGGGGAAAAAGCTTGTGGGGGCTCTGTCGGCCGAAAGGTTGTTGGTTTACGCGCCACTGTTGCTGTGGTACGTGAACCACGGGGCGGTTGTGACAAAGGTGTACAGAACAATCGACTACGACCCAGGCAAGCCTTTCAACTGGTTCGTGGAGCAGGTGACGGAGGCGCGCCGGACAGGAGACGTGGACAGCAGCAAGGCGCTGCTGGCAGAAGTGTTCAAACTGCTGGGAAACAGCGCATACGGGAAGTTCATCGAAGCGCTGGAGCGGCAAACGAACGTGATATACACGAAAGACGAGAAGGTAGTCGACAGAGCGCTGCGGAGCGCGTATTTCGAAGACCTCGACGAGATCGGGGAGGCTTACGAGCTAGAAAGCCGAAAGCCTCGGGTGACAATAAGGCGGCCGTTCCAGACCGGAATCGCTGTCTACCAGCTTGCGAAGCTGCGGATGCTGGAATTTTACTACGACTTTCTTGACAAGTACGTCGACAGAAGAGATTTCGAGCTGATCCAGATGGACACAGACAGCAACTACATGGCGATCTCGGGCGAGAGGCTCGAGGACGTCGTCCGGCCAGAGATGAAGGCGGAATTCGAAGCGGAAAAGAGAAAATGGCTGGCTTGGGACAAGTGGAGCGGCCGGACGCCAGGCCTCTTCAAACTTGAGTTTGAGGGCAGCCGGATGATCGCGCTCAGCTCGAAGTGCTATTTCGCCGACGAAGGGGAGGTGGGTGAAAAAAAGAAGTTCAGCACGAAGGGGATGTCGAAAACGCAGAATGAGCTGACTTGGGAGCGGTTCAAGAAAGCGTTGGAAGGAAGCAGGGACATGGCCACAAACCGAGGTTTCAGGATGCGGGACGGGAAGATGGTCACATACGAGCAGGACAAGCTGGGTCTAAGCGCTTATCACGACAAGCGGTGGGTGCTGCCCGACGGGATACACACCGAACCAAACGAATATCACATCGAGTTCACGTCAGCGGGAGGAAGAGTAGTGTTCGGAGGAACAACCAGCAGCTCTTCGCGCACGAAGCCGCGCTTGGGCCCGTCGCGCAGATAGTAGAGAACGGGCTGATCCGGTTTGACGAAAGATCTTTCAACGTTGTAAACTTTCAAAGACCAGATTGGATCCGTGGCTCTTTTCACGCCCCCTTCAAGCTCGCCGGGCTGGTAGAGATAACGAACTTGGGCAAGAGAGGGGAGGATTTTTTCGCGTTTTCCAACAGGCCTCGTGTAAGGTGTCGACGGCCTTGCGTAAACAGCTTTTTCTTTGATGGCGACGGCGGGTTTCTTGCCGATAAGGCTTGTGACCTCGTTCAGAGGCGAAACAACTTCAGGAAGTCTTTTCACCCAGGCAGTGGACCGCTTGCCCTCAGGGAGAAGCATCTCTTCGGCGTACTGGTGCCCGAAAAATCGCTCAGCCAGAGTGCGGTTGAAACGTTCGAAAATGGCCTGGTCGCGGTGAATGTTAACGCGCCCGCGCCGGATAAAGGTTTTGTGCTTGTCCATCTCTTTGGTGACGGCGCCCATGAATTCGCGCCCGGGGTCAACCTGCAGCATTTCGGGCCATTCGAGAGGCGAGCGCTTGTAAATCTTCTGAAAGGCCAGCGCGACCTCATCAGAATTTTTCGAAGTCAGGGATTCGGCCTCTTTGTAGCGACTGGCCACGTCGACAACGGTCAGCGCGTATTTGAAAACTTTGCGGCCGCGAGGGAGCTTGTCGTGCGGCAGAAAAAGAAGGTCAGCCTGATGGACCCTGTTAGGCGTGGGAACGTCGAATTTCGGCCGAGGAATCCGCTTCGGCGCGGGGAGGTATATCTGCCAGAGCGCTTGCCTGATCAGCCACTTTTTTGCGGCTTCTTCAGGTACCTTGGCGGCCTCGGCCAATTTTTTGATCGCGGCAATGCCTTTCCAGTAGCCCCCGGGGCTGTAGTAAATCTTCGCGAGTTTGGCGTCCATATAAGTAAGGCGTAAAAAAGTTTAAAGGAACCGGACGGCCGCGTAGCCCAGAGCGAGCGCCCCGGCGCCCACGAACGCGAGTTCGCCGTTTTTCTGCTGCTCGCTCGGCTGATAGAAATCAGAGAACTTCGGCTCCTTGGGGGGCACCATCTGTTCGTCAGGATGCGCCTGGTTGTAGAGTTTGAAGGCGTAGTCCGTGTTGGTCATGTTCTGCTGCGGAAGACATGGACCCGAGCAAGATACCCTTCAACGCTCTCATCGTCGGGCCGACTAATTCGGGCACCGTCCGTACTGTTCACAATGCGCGTGCCGCTGCTGCGCATGTTTTGGTCAGCCATGGTGCGCATATCAATCACAAGCCCGAACTTATCGCCGGTGTAAAACTTTGTAATATCCATGTGCTCCGTTTTATTTTTTTCTTTCACGAACAAGTTGCGGGCCTCTTCCCACATGTCCTTGCCTTCGATGCCGTTGTTGTAAAGCATGTTGGGCGAGCCGTTGACCGTGACGCTGACTTTCGTCAGATCGGGGAAGATGAATTTTTCTGAATCTCTGGCGCCCGCGGTATACGGCTCTACGAACAGGAGGAGGAGGGCTTTCAGTGACCTTCTTTGGGCGTTGACTTTGATGGTGAGCCTCGAGTCAACGTCTTTTTTGAAGGCCACCTCTTTGTCATGCATCACGTGGTCGTAAAGTAACTCTTTGCCACTGTAGTAAACGCTCCGCGCCTCGTCTGCCAGAGTCTTGCTGCGGATCATTTTGTACTCGAGCTGTATATTTTTTAGCTAGTATTTCAGCTTGGTTGTGTCGGAGCCTTTGACCACGTGTATAGCTTCGGCAAGTTTTACGTCGAACTTGAGGTCGTTGTAAAGGGCCTGGGGGTAGAAAACGTCGTGGTCGGTTAAGATCTGGTGGTCAAGCCTGATCCGGTACTTTTTTCCGTATACCTCGGTCAGCTTTTCTTCGACGTGAACGCCCGAGTTTTTCTTGTCTCCCGCGTCTGAGCGGATCTTGCACAGATCTTCGCCCTGAATCCCTTCGAGAATCCTGTTGTCGCGCTCTTCCTGCGAAAGAAAAAGGTCTTCGAAAGTTTTGAAGATGTCGTACCCAACCGTGTCTTGCAGGATTCTTCCCGCAAACGACACAACCAGCTTGTCAACGAGCGCCCGCGTGACGTTCTGGACGAGGAAGTTGTTGGCTTCCCCTCCCGCAAGGTCGATGTCAAAGATAAGCGCAAGCGAGCCCGGAACCAAAACCTCGTTCTCGTTCAGCTTGGGCACGTAAACGTGCAGCGTATTGCCGGGGTTGGCTTCAGAGGGGTTAAAAGTGATCCGCTTGACCGCGCGCTCGGCCTTCATGGCGTGTATGGTCTTTTCTCTGTGCGTTGGGCGAAGGTTCTCCGGCACCTCTGCCATTGTATAAATTCACTGGCGATTATTTCTAATTTAAAAAATAATAGGCCTGGAATATATCGCTATGGCGGAAGGCGGTGGCGAATTTGGTTACAAAGACACGGAACTTGACAACCGGATTGACCACGACGATGATGGTGATGGAGAACAACAGGGTGACACGACCCGTCCTTTTCATCCAGGCTCGGCGTCCACTCCCTACCAACCTGGCGACCCCTACCAAGGGGGCGAACAAACGGAAATGTCTTCTATGCGGCACGAGCAGTCCGGCCTGCTTGACACTTCTTATGCCGAGACATCATTTTTTGGAGAAGACATCCCTTTGCTTGAACCAGATTCGGAACGGGAATTTGTCATAGACCGGTTAAAAAGAGTATTTACCAACTTTAAAGAGAGTAGTTTTGCAATTATGAAAGGCACCAAAGAGAAAACCAAGGGTAAAATTGTTGCAGTAGGTACGGGTGGAGGCGAGTACAAGATTATGAAAGATGACGGGATAAACTTCACGCAAAGTTTTTTGGACAAGTTTGCGGACAAAATTGGTCCGAGAGCTGCAGATGTCATTGTGGAAGACCGGGACACCATCAGAGAAATGAAACAAAGACACAAAGAGGCAGAGAAACAACTACAACAGGCGGAAAAACTCGCTTCGCAAAGAGAACAAGAAAAGAAAGAATTGGAAGTTCTGAGACGCAAAATCGAGCAAACCGACGCTAAGATTGATGACATTCAGGATGAATATGGTTCGAATCTTGAAAGTGAAGCAGAGCTGCGTAGGCTCAAAGAACCGAAAAAGAACTATCAAAACGATCTTGAAAATAAGAAAAAAGCTTTAGACTCGCTCACAAAAAAAGCAAGAAACGTGGATAAAGAACAAGAAAAGATCGACAGTCTCACGGCCAGAATCGTGGCAAAAGAAAGTGAAACAAACGCCATGGAAGAAAGGCTCAACCAAACAAAACCGTTGGACGACCTGAAAGAGCAGGAAAGCGAGCTGCAGCGCCATAACGAGGAAGACCAGGCGATCATCCAAGATGAGAATGCCTCGCCCTCTGAAAAAGAAGCCGCAGAAGGCAGAGTTGCAGAAAGAAACGAGGAGATCGCCCGTTTGCAAACTCAAATCGCGGAAAGGGAAAGGGGGCGGCCTCTCTTGGAAAGGGTCAAGGAGATCTTCAAAAAATATGGCGTGACGTTGACCGCCATTCTTCTCGCCGCCGGGACCACAATCGGCGCTGTCATCGGGGTCCTCACCAGAGGTTTGAAAGCCACCGGCAAAGCTTTGGGGAACGGCCTCAAAGATATTGCCGCGAAACTCGGCTCTCTGCTGCCCGGGCTGATTGGCTCGATTGTTAGCTTCCTGTTCAAAGCCGCCGGCCAAGTCGTCGGGTTTCTGGCCGAGCACACCTGGCTTCTCATTCTTGCCGCGGTGGCCTTTTTGTTCGAAAAATATTTTAAGAAGCGGCGTTAGCTTAGCGCCAAGCCGTGAACAGCAACGCCGAAAATCCAACAACACCGACAATTACCGCCGTTTTGTTAATTTCGTGCTGCGGCGTTTTGTCTGCAGCCTCGGGCTCAATTTTTTGCGCCGGTGGCTGCGCTTGCTGAGTTTCGGACGGGGGCGAAGCCCCCGGACCCCCAATGGCCTTTTCTGCCGCGCGCAGCGCAGTCGAAGCTGGTTTCCTGTGGGATGGAACCACACGCCCCGATTCGGCTGTTGCGGCTTTGTGAATCGGGTTGGACGGGTGGCTGTTGGGCGGGTTAATTTTTGACGGGCCGCCTGCCATGTGTTTGAGCCCAGCTTTTTTTGTCTCCGGGTTTACCTCGTTATTCACCCCCAGTTTCATTCCGGAGACCGCCTGTTTCAGCTTGTTGTTGTAACCGATCGTGCTTGCGGTGTTGATTATCATCTGCCCGGGCATGAGCCACGCCATGGGGGCAACAGCGAGATTGAGCCTGACCTTCGCTTGGTCCACCGCGAGCTGGTACCTTTGCACGCTCGCGGCCAAGTCGGGCTGTCTGATCGCGTCTTCCATCAGCACCAGGAACTCGCTCTGGGCTTCTCTCGCCCGACCGCCATGGCCGAGAATGCTGGTGCGGACGTTGACTTGCGCGCCCAGGACGCAGTAAACGAAAGCCTCGATTGACTGGTTGATTCTCGACAAGCCCGCCTGCGTCAAACCGTTCGCGGTGTTGGGCGCGAATCAGTCTGCTTGAGCATCAGAAGCGGCCCCCGGCTCGATGTAATCGATCAAGTCCCCATTTATTGCTTTGCCGCCTTCATCGCTGAATTTGTTCCATCCCGGGTATTTATAGTCGGTTTTCGACGGGCCCGCGCCTGACGCATACACGTAAACGCTTCCCAGACCGTGGTTTTCCCCGTGCGTGAAGCGGAAATCGCTCGAGGGGGCAATGCCGAACTCGCCGCATATCTTTTTGTACGAAGCGACGTCGTAATGATTGTTGTATTGGTTGAACGGCGGGTCTCCGGGCAAAGCGCTCATGCTCTGAATTCCTCCAAGTTGGTACAAAATCCGCCTGACCGTGAAGTACACGTGGAATTTGTAGAAAGCTCTTATCTGCGGGGGGAGATCCATCCCGCTGTCAAATATTTCGCGAGAAACTCCGCACCCCTGTGTCGCGCAGAAAACCGCGAAGTTGAGCTGCTGCGGCCAACATTTCATGTCTGGCCCTCCCAGCCAGCGTTTTGATTCGACTGCCGATGTGTGCCTGAGTTTGGTTTTTTCAAATATTTCACGGAATTTTGTCGTGAAATATTGTTCAGGCGTGACGTATATTTGGATTGGGGCGTCGAATATTTTTTTCAAACTTTGCGCTTTGCCGTCGAAAGGTACGGCAGGGATGGGCAAGGAAATTTTTGAGCCAAGCGGCGCCAGTTGGTAAGGAAAACCCCCGCTGTCTCCCAAACCAAGCGCTTCTTTCATTTCGGCGCTCCAGTATTTTCTATCTGAACCGAAGACGCTTTCAAACGAGTCTTCGCTTTCTTTGAAAAACACCTCTGCGGTCACGTTATTTTTCTCGTCGATCGTTGCTTGTGAGATGAACCGGCTTTTGTCCGCTTTGGGGAAGTGGTTTAAAAAGTTTGTCCACGCCTTTTTCTTCACCGCGTCCGCTTTTTTTAACGCAAGTCCGTTCCACAAATTGGCCATATTATTTGAACACAATTTCTTTTGTTAAATATAAAATGGTTGTTCTCACTATTGTCATGCAACAGAATGGCGAGACCATCTGTTTTGAAGACGCGCTCTCAGAAGCAAAATATGTCAGACTTTTGAGTTATTCTTTTTTCAACTCGTGGCATAATCTGAGTCGTGTTGGCAGAATGTTTTTCAAAGGAACCGACGACGTGGTTGCATCATTGCCTCAAGGGCATTACAATGTCGAGAGCATTGTAAAAGAACTGCAATCCAGTTTTGAACGTTACAGGAAAAAGGGGAAATTGGTCTTAGAAACGAATAACCCCAATTCTGTTCTTAAAATTACAACCGTCGATGGTAATGCACTCAACTCTAATCAAGCGAAAGAAGTTTCCGTTGATTACAGTTTGGCCAATTTTCTTGGAATCGGGAGAAATATGAGGAAAGAAGAATACATCAAAAAGCTTAACAGCCCGAGTTGCTACTTTATCCACTGCGATCTCATCGATTCGACAAAAAACTTTTTGAATGGAAAGAAGTCAGACCTTCTTGCCAAGGTTGACGTCAGAGGAAAGCCTTATGAAAAAGTCAGCTATAACATCGACTCATCGCGAAACGTTTTCCGTGACGCTTCTACAGACAAGTTCATAAACAGCATCACCTTAAAAGTGAGGGATGAAAATGGCGAACTCTTTGATTTCAAAGGCCTGCCGCTTCTTTTTGAATTAGAGTTAAATTAAATTTCTTTATATACGCAATGTCTTCGGCAAATCTGTTGCCACCAAGCGCGCCGCCTGCCGAGCCACTATATCCGGTGGTGACGGCAGAGCCTTCTCAAAATTTCCGCTTGCAGAAGGTCAACGAGATTTCCAATACATTGGCCGGCGAGGTCCACCACTATCGCCTCGTCGCGAAAAAATACAAACGCGCGAGAAAGTTCGTTAATTGGGGCGCCGCCGGCTCGAGCGTTCTCTCGGCAGCGTTTTCCAGCGCTAGTTTAGGCTCCGCTCTGTCTGTGGTTGGCTTGCCGGCTGCCGTTCCTCTTGGCGGCGCTGGTGGGTGCTTCGCTCTCGTTTCGTCTGCGATGATTCTCGCCGGCAAAAAGCTCGACTCGAAGATCAAGAAGCATCAAGAGATCACCACGCTCGCCGTTGCCAAGCGCGACACCGTCAACAGACTTCTCTCGAACGCTTTGAACAACAACGCGGTGTCTTCCCACGAGTTCGACACTATCCTTTCGGAGTTTCAGCAATACAACTTTCTGAAAGATCAGGTCCGAGCAAGGTTGCTTCGCCAACCATCAACAAGAAAGCTTCCTGATGTTGATGTCCAAAAACTTGAGAAAGACATCCGCGGCAGACTTGAAGCGGAAATGATAAAAAAAAAATCACGAAACCTCCCGCTTCGAACTAAATTTCGAGCTAAAAAACACAAAACTCTCTCTTTGTCTTGTCAAAAACAGGTGATTGCGGTATTTTCTTGCCACATAAATAGCCTTGAACTTTCGAGAAGGTTACTCACTGACGCAGTCATGTGCGAAATAGGGAAAACCCCCCGATCAGCTGTTTCTTTTAATCGCTCTAGTGAAGTCTCTTTGTTCTACCGCGTTTTGTGCCCAATTTTTCCTCGAAAAAAGTTTAAAAGTGCCCTTTTTATTGGCCAGACCGAGAAGAAATACCTTATTCTAACAAACTGTGGACAAAAAATAGAAATCCGCCTGTAAAATTCCTTTTGACTTCAACATTCCTGGTGGCTTTGAAAATTCCTGATCGCTTCAACTGAAGCCAAGAGGAATGCAACGCGCTTAAACTGAAGCCTTCAGAAATTCGCAACGGGAAGCTGTGTCGCCTCAACCGGAACCGCGTCATGAAAGCATTCAACAACTTCGCGTGTAATATCACGCACTTGTCTCTGCCACTCAGGCGTGAAATATTCATTCACGAGAAACGCAATCAAGTGAACACTGACAAGCATGTTTTTTTTTTTGGTATGCAAATGAAGCCGTAGATTTTTAATGCAATTATTCAAACAGAGGTTATATCGTCGCCGCCTTTTTCGCTAAAGCTCCCTGCCATAAAGGAACCACGTGCCAATTAAAACCATCCCAGGAGCATTCTTTTAAAAAATTCTTGTGCTCTAGGCTGGCTTCTATTAACTCCATCGGCCGGCTTAGCGATGCTTTATGAAGATTTCCACCCCTTTCGAAGCAGGGAAAACAACAACCCTCGAAAAAACAGTCTATATATTCAATGCAAATAATCATCTGCACAATCTGCTGCTTTAATTCGCAGAAAGGTAGTTTTAAAATATTCTCGTGTACCTTGGCCCACCCCATTTCATTTTTTTCCTTGATTTTTGTCGCAATGTACTCCTTGAGAATCATCTCACGAAGCTCTGGAGGGAGGCTTTGAATGGCCTCGGAACGTCCACTGGAAGACATCGCTCTTCGGATATAACCCCGGTTACATTTCTCTTACTGGTCTGTTTCGCCTCTCCGCCGCCCCTCGTTTGGCGGGTCGCTGCGCGGGGTGCCGCGCCGGCCAGACCTTCTACGCCTGGGCCCCCGCCAGTGTCGAGCGCGCGCTCAAGCTCCTCGGCAACGCCCGCCATCCTCAACAACGGCCTCAGCGAGCCTGACGATTTCAGCAACCGCTGCATCCTCTTCAAGCTCGCTTGAGCAGTTGAACTCTTGCTTCTCCTGTTCACCCATGTCTTCTTCCGACCTCATCGCCTTCGACCCAAGTCTACTTGATTGGTCTCCCATCACTGAAGGCGTTTCTTCCGATTTCAGGAAACTCATCTACTTTTACGATCTCCCTTTTGGCGCTTATAGAATCGACGTCCTTTCGATCGGCGAACCGATTGAACGCGACATCTTTTCGGTCTGTAATTCTGCCGGCGTGGATTTTGAGGTCGTGTCGCCTTACAGAACTGATGAACCTCGAAACAAGACCCTTATGGAGCTTTTTCGGAATCACCGTTATTTCGAGATTACTGGTTTTGGTCCTGAGGACTTCATGGGTGATAAGACTCTCAATGTGAGGTTTGCTGTGTTGAATACGGAGGATCCTATTCTCTGACGTTCTCACAGAACTGCACAAAAAAACAGCCCCCTTCTCCCGACAGCTTTCTTTCCGGCCCCGCTTCAGCCACCCGCACTTGTTTGGCGCTCGTGCCTTCCCCGCTCCAGCCATATTACACCCGGCTCGCCCCTTTCTAACATACCGCACTCCTTTTTTGTGCACCCGCGAGGGGCGGTCGAAACCGGTCAAACCCGGTTCTTTCCGGTTCTTTCCAGTAGCCGCGGCCGCCTTGCGTGGCTTTGCGCTGCGCGGCGGTGCCTCTGTTGTTAGTAGTATACAGGGTATGAAACAAATACTATTTCAAAGAGGGGGCTGCATTTAACCGTTTCGCAGCCCCCAGCTTCATCCAGCCCGAGCTTGTGAGGGCTGGACTTGAATGTGGGGGCTGCGATAAGGTAAAATAAAGCCCCCTCTGCGAAATGGTATTTGTTTCATACCCTGTATACTACTCAATAAAACAAAAAAATCTATTAATCCACACACTTCCATAAACCCGAAAAGCTGGAAACATATTTTTTGAAAGAATACCGCATTAATTAATTACTAGATGCAATCGTTTCCCGATGAATTTTATCTACAACAGAAGACTGAAACATTTCATTTCTATTTGCGAATATGGCACCGCTTTTAGGTACCCATACGGAACAAAATTGAAATTTGAAATGTTGGAACAGTAAACTCAGGGCCTAGCGCTTACTGACAACGAAAATTAAACAAGTTCAGTTGTAATTTGGCGAGTATAAAGGTTTTAGGCTTGAAAAAACCAGGAGATCTACGTTCAAATTGTTAGTATTTTATCCAGCAGGCACATAGTCAATCGTTTTATCAGACACTATGCCTGTTACGTTAAAATTGTTTTCTTCCGGTCGAATATACCAGCTAAAAATGCAGGTATTTGAACCAAGCATTACAAAATAAATCTCGGCACTGCGAGACAAGAAATAAGACTTACCTTAGCATATCATTGCTAAACTTTCCTTGAAAACATTATTCCTACAGATGACGCATTGATTTTTAGATAATTCTCGGCAAACTGGGTCTTCCAAAGGTGTTCTTAACTAATTGAGACATTGAAGCACAACAGAAAATGCAAATTTGTGGCTTATATTATTCGCTGTGAATAATCGCATGCAGTGTTTATATTTGACAGTTGTTTTAATGTATTCGTCATTTTACTGAAGTAGCTAGCCATCAAATGAAATTTTCCGTCAGTAACAGTTAAGAAGACCTGAACACCGGTTTGAATATAATGACAGTTGTCTAAGCAAAAGATTTTTTGTTCGTTTAGACAAGGCAAGCCGTAAACTTAAAATACGAGTTTTTGTTGTCTAGCCGGCCACTGTGCTCTTTAATAATCATTGTACGTCGCTCATTTGTGGCTATTTCTACCAAACACGTAATTAGTGCATTCAGACCATTGCTTGTCAACATTTCAGCAAAGAAAACGAATCTTGTTGCATGAAATGATACAGTATTTCCCTTTGGATCGGAAAAATATTTTAAGGTAGTTTTATTTATTGATATATAGACTAGCCATATTTACGGCATAGCTGATCAATTTTGAATTTCTATTTATTTTTGCAGAGTAAATAAAATTTGTGTCATTAATTTCTCGTTGATAAAGAGCGAGGATGTGTATTTTTCATTAAGTGAAAGGAATAATTTATTTTGTCGTCAAGTTCGCGAAAATATACTTTCGAAAATAAAGAAAAGCAAAGTCATTGTTAAAACAAAAGAAATTATAACCGTGGTAATATTTAAAAATGTGTTCTTAATCCCACTCTTTTTTTATTGGAATATCGTTTCTCCGGCAAAGGCTGAATATTCTTATTTTTCTGCCAATTTTAATTAGGCTGAAAATATTCTTGTGAATATTCTTAGATTAACTGAATGAATACAAAGTGGACTTTGCGGACAGAACGTCAGATTATCTGTCCTATCACGACTTTGATGGCCGGCGTTGAAGTAGTTTCGGAGCCAGCTGCGGGCAATACAGCCTGATATGATGCACACAACTTCTTGCAGAAATGCTACTAGCATCGAACATACCGCTAGTGCTGAGTTTGCTGTTTTTTAGCTGGTTTTACCGTTTAGGGAAAGGAAGAATTTTACACGGTTTAGTTAAAAACATAGAATTGTATTTTATTTGCAAATTTTCAACCGACTTCAGCTTCATTCAATCCATCAAGTTGTTTTTCCTTTCGGTCAATACGTGTTACATCAAGTTAAGACAAATATGAATGAATGGAGAAGGATTGTAAAAACCTTTATAGGCTTTTACAAGGTAGGCTACCTATAAATCACCTTAATAAAGAAATATCTAATAAATTTGGTATCAGTATGCTTATGTGATAATTATTCCAAATCAGCGCGTGAAAATCGTAACCTAGTACTAATTTTAGATTACAATTAACGAAAATTCAGTCTGATGGTAAAACTGTTAATCCTTGTTTGAAATAGCCTCGGACTGGGTGATTTTATGTGGTATAGTGCTCCGTATATTAATTACTTTGTTTCTTGTCGAGTAAAAACACCCACAATTGTCCTATTAAACTTTTTGTGTAGATTATTAGACTTGCTTGTATAATATTTATGAACTCGAGTATTTTCTGCATGTACAGTAATCTTTGAAATACATTGTGAGTGAAAGATTGAAACTGAAAGTGCTAACAAGAAAATCGTTAAATTTTTTTTTATGTCTAATAAAATCAGTTTTTGAAGAAGTGGACGAGAGGGAGCTTTACATGATGAAAATGTAACTCGCAATCCCTTCTTTTGGCGTTTTAGCAAGTTGAATAATTGTTCAGTTGCCCAAACTATATTACCATGATGGAGAAACGGATGAATCACGCTACATTACACAAACTTTTCAGAAGAGGCAGATTAACATAAAAGCGAATTCTACAGAGAACACCTAAAGTTTTCGAGATTTTAGTTGCAACATGTTCAATATGACTTTTCCATGTTAAGCGCTGGCCAATTATTATTCTAAACCTTGAGTTTATTCTTAAAATATTCTTTAAGATTTTAACGGTTTTATTTGACTGTTTTCTACTAAAACATTTTGTTGTTTAGAAGAACCTCAAACACTCGAGACAGTGTGATATTTCCAAATTCCTCAAAGCTCATCAAAAACATTGTTCACTCTTTTCTTGGTGTTTGGAACTGTCATGAAACACACATACATCATCTGTCGTTTTTCACGTAATATATGAAACACGAGAGACAGTGTTTCATCGGGATATCCAAACACCGAGATTCGAAATTCGAGGTGTTTGGAGTTTTATCACAAGCATTATGGCATATTTTGATGAGTACCCTTTTGGAGGTTGTATTCCCCCTGCATCGCCACCAATACAATACCAGTATTAATAGGCAGGTGGTATTGATCATTGTACTTACGGTTTAACGGATGTTGAACAACAATTGGAGTTGTGTGTTCATCTGGTACGAGCTTAATTGCCGAAGGACTGCTTTGTTTGTCCAAGCATTCCAGGACACCCCACACAGCTACAAGTTCTTGAGGACTGAGTCGGCATTACCAGAAAAGGAACCAAAGAAAAATTGTCTCTTCGCGACCGCTTTTCAGAAAAGATGAAGATACTTTCAACTGTGTTGTTCGATCAGCATATTTACTGTGAATCTGCATTTTGTAGCCGCACGAAACCAGCTTCACGCAATATCTTCTTGAACAAGGGACCGTTCATTTTTTATAAGGTAGGGGGGGCTGGTGGGATTTGGGGGGGGGCATGCGAAAAAAATGGCTTTCGAGGGGGGGCCATCCCAAAAAAATAAGGGAAAAAGGGGGGGTCACGTGAAATATTTTAGTAAAACTTTAAAATGGCATAATGTTTGAATATCAAAAAAATTGCTACAGAATAAACATAGAAGGCAGGATACAAATTTATTACAAACTTTCCTATTGCTTTAAAAAAACGTTTGGCGACAAAAAGCATTTGTAGCTACTCAAAAGAAGTATTTAACACTGTTATTTTCGAATGCAACTTTCACTGGCACTCATCTTCATCTTCGCTGTCGTCGAGTTCTTCGTCGCCGCTTGTGCTGCTATGGGAGTCTCTTTCACCAATGCAGCAAGAAGCAGCAATGCTTTCCGTCAGAGTGTACTCTTCAGGGTACATGAAGGTGTAAACATAATCTCTGACTTCCTGCTCAAGATTGGTGGTGATTCTGCTTCTTGCAGCATTGGTAAAATAATTCCCTTCCAAGAGCTGTGCGATGTATGGCCCATCTCTTCTAAATAACGACGTGGCAACATCCTCAACTTTAATACACTCTTCCGGGACGGCTGTTCTAGGAGGGTACACAAGGCATTGTGGAAGATCATTTCCTAGCGGGTTTCCAACACAGATTCCATAAACTCGTTGGACGTTGTTTTCAGTCCGCTTCCTCTTTCTTTCATTTGACTTTCTGCGGTTTTCTTTTTTCGTTCTCCTTTTGTTGATTTGCTGTTTGAGTATGCCCTTGAATATGCTGTTATAATTGCTCTTCTTATTTTCTAGTGCTTCCATGTCCTGGGTGACCTTCGTCAACTTAGCTTCTATACATTTGATCTGTTTTACATTAAAACTGTGGGCAAATTCTTCGCCCTGCTTTAAAGCAAGCCCATTGGACTGAAAGAGTGTGGAATCGTGTTCCTTTAAATCTTTCAATATGGCATTCAACTTTTCCACCATTGCTCTGTGCCCTTTGATGGAGAAGTTCAGTTTTCTTCCATCACTGGGCTTCAACCAGTACCCTGGCATGGAAAACTCACTCGCCCTTTCTGAACAGCCATCCGTACTTAGAAAGATTGCTTCTTTTGCTTGTAAGATGTCAAACTGCCTGGATCGTTCAGCTGTAAACCTTTTCTTAAATGACTCGTCGCTTTCGCCATTATTGCGCATTTTGGAATGAGCCTCTTTCATGATGCTCATGTAGTAATGCGCTCTTTTCCCGATTGGATTAACAATATAGCCAAGGCTTGTTTTCCGGAGACCCTGAGGTATGGTTGTATCATCAGCAGAGGAGGAACTAGTGACCTACCAGAAAAGGAAAGACGATTTTTTTATTTATTATATTGAACTGATATTATCGAATGATCATGGTTCGTGTAACCATTTAATGTTGTATTCGTGTAGTGAAATGTAGACCTAAGTCAAACGATATATTACAAGACACATACTATTTTAAAAATGTTCAAACAGTTTTAGGTGCTATCTTTACAATAGGAAAATACAGAAGTTTCTCATTATAAAAGTGAAGCATACATGCGTTTTTAATGTCCAGATAAAAATTGGAACACTGACAAGAAATTAACACTTACCGGCTCATCTTCTTGTACTTCAACAGCTTTCTGTTTTACCTGCACAGGGCAACATTTATACATGCCTATCACTAGAGTAGAGGTAAAAACCTTCCAAATAAAGACATCTGTAAATTAAATGTAAGAATGTGTTTCACACAACACATCAACAGATTTCCAGTTTTTTCACAACACTTCGTACTTGGTTCAGTATCACAATGCAGGAGCAAGGAAAGACTCTGTTCCAGGCCACTGTTACTTCCGTAAGATTGAGAAGTTTATGAATGAGCACTATGAGGAGGGGGAGAACAACAGGGAGTTTCTAAAGTTGTCCTGTCAAGAAAAGGTAGGAGAAATTTGTTCTTTTTGTTGTGAATGGACTGGACCACCCATAGAAAGATACCCTAAACCAGTTCCTGACCATTCCTGCCTACCGGAATACCCCTACCTCTCCTACCAGAAGACCCCAAAAGAAGGGTGTGATCCAGATGACTGGCAGCCAAGGGTCCAAGCGAAGAAACAGCATGGAAGTGGCAGGCTGGTTTTATCTGACCCAGAGAGCGTTGCTCTATTTGCAGATAAGTTTATTGTCAAATCAAAGTTTGTGGTGGATTATCTTCAGCATCTTGAAGTGCTGGAATTTAAAAGGAAAAAGAGAGCAGAAGAAAAGGCAAAGTTAAGTAGGGACGCAAAAGATAAATCATATGAGGATTATCCTTGGACTGAGTTGCGCGAAGATCTAACCAAGCTTAAAAAGCTACATGTTCCAGAACTAAACAAGTACTTGAACCACCACGGGCTGAAGCAGCATTTGAAAAGCAGCAAGAGTGAGAAAGTAAAGGCAATTGTAAGACATTCATGTTTGCAGCAGAAGAGTCCTCTCAGAGCTGGCCAGCCAACACTGAGAAATGCAAGGACATTGACCCAAAATGACAACAGGGCAAGTGCTGACAGCAGTGAAACGGATGAAAGTGACAATGATGAGTATGGCAGTGATGCCATTGACTCTGGGGGAGAAGATGACTCAAGTGATGTCATTCTTGCATTTATCAATTCGGATGAGAAAGATGCCAATGAGAGGCCAAATGCCACACGCTCAGGGCGAGCCATAACTAGGAGATCCGAAATTGACTTCTCTTTCTTTTGATTTGTTTTTTAAACAACAGCTCTCTGTAGTAGAGGGATTGGCAATATTGTCTTCATAGTGAGCACAATAACGTGAAGTAGGGGGATAATAAAGAAATATTAAAAAAGTTGAAATCTAAATATTGTTTGTTCAATTTTTTTTTTGTGGGGGGGGGGGGGTCATCCCAAAAAATGACCGCTATAAGGGGGGGCCATGTGAAAAAATTGGTAAGCTGAGGGGGGGTCATGCGATTTTTAAATGGTGCTTTCCAAATCCCACCAGCCCCCCATCCCTTATAAAAAATGAACGGTCCCCAACAGCAAATATGCTGGCAGTTGAATAGGACTGAGATAAAAGACCTGCTGGATAGAGATCTAGAAATCCACCTGCATAGAATCTAAAGGTTAGAAGGGTGTAAAAGCATCACCAAATTTTTAATGCGAGGCGTGAATGACTGAAGGATCAATGATGGCGTTAGGGACTTTAAGCAGATCGCTACGGCTAGTGCTGATACGGCTGCCGGAAGTAAATTTCCCCCAAAATGAGACATTGCGCATGTACGTCGGCTGCATACAGGCGTGAAATCTGAATACATGAGTCGAGATGTTTTGCCTTAGGGGCCACTACGCCAAGTTTAGTTCGCTTCTCTGGTCCTTTTCAACGGACATCTCGGCATTTTAAGAATTCTATTGGATACTATATCCTTTAAACGCAATTCAAGTCAAAGATTGTGTCAAGGTTGCCTCTCACACGCTTGTAAATCCGTATCCTGAATTTACGATAAGTTTTGGCAAAGGTGTTGGAATGGCGAAGCGAGTCAAGTGAAATATTCGTGTTGAGCACGAGGTTGTTTTTCTTCGGTTAAGTTTGCTTTGAGGGTTTAGTGAAGATGTTTTATATCTGGATAACTATACGATGCTATTTTGCTTCTTTGAGTATTGATATATTTGTGTTCTTCACTCGATATTCTTTGAGAAATTATATATTTCATCCATCAAATTGTTATGGTACAAAGTGTATGGCATTCGCTTTCGCTCAGAAATAATATGTTTGTCCTACTGAATAACGGCCATCGTCCTTTGAGCGAAGCCATTTGGCTGTGAGAAACTGAATAAAAGAGATTTTAAACTCCTTAGCCGATGTTTCTTTCATCTTTGTAGTTCGCTTTACTCGCTAAACTTAAAATTTGGCAGACCACCGAGACGTACTCTCCCCAGACCTTTTCAGTCACGGCAGCCGTAGTAGCACCAGGCTGGCCGTAGTGATTTGCTTATAAAGTACGACCTGCAGGCTTCGCCGCAGTAAATGACACTCAACGTTTCGTAGCTGCTAGTGATTTGTTATCATTTATCCACAATAACCGAAAGGACCACAATGCCAGAAGTCTTCGTCAGTTCGGATGAGCTGAAATATTTTCAGGAAGCTCCGACAAGATTGTGCACAAGCTCTCCGTAAAGAACTCCTCAAAAGGTTCAAATAGGCCTCAAGAGGGGTAGCCAGAGAGGTTAATGTGTTTGGAGTCACTTCGGTTCTAATATGATGCCTTCCATACACTAAGTCGTATGTTAATGAGGAATGGCTGGCAACGATCTTCTTTAAACCACGCAGATCGGGGTAAACCTGAAAGTGTTTTACGCCCTATTTGAATTTGAGGTGACTGATCAGTATCAATCTTGTTACCACTGATGCATAATCATGATACTTCGCTTTATTTTTTTTATCACGGTCAGTGAGAACTGCAAGCTTTTCGTATGACTCCAGGATTGAACTTTTGGTTGAAATCGTGCAATATTACATCTGTTCTCTCGACAGAACGAGGATAGTAACCACGCTGACGGCATAAATATTCCGTATAGGAAGGCAAATAATGAAAAATATAAAGAAGGAAAATATGACAGACTGACTGAACCGCACCAAACAAACGTAACAGAGTTTAACTGCCCTTGCGACCCGTAAAACGGAGATACAAAGACCCTTCTAGATAGAGACAGGCGAACAAAATACACCAAATTTTCTGCTCTTGATCGCTGTTATCTTTAACAGATCTTAACATCGGACAACAAAGTGGCAACAGAGTCATCAGAGAAATAGAAATCAATAGAAACTCGCTACTCAAGTGGTTTTGAATGTCTGATTGAAAATTATGGCGTATGCCTTTTGAATTAATCTTGACACATTGCGTATTTTTTGACGTAATGTACTTCTAAAGTATATTGTTTGTCATTTTACTATGAGTAGCCAACTTATTTCTTAGTCCGACAAGTGCGAAAGAAGGAAGAAGAAATAAGGAAAGCCGCGCGAAATCAGCTGGTGAGAATGCACCGGAGACTGTAAAAAGATGAGCTTCACGTAGTCTATTGTCACATGCAAAGATGGCCTGAAATAGTCTCCCGCCCTCCGCCAACTCGCGAGTGAAAGACGCCGGCCTAAGGTCAGGACAGGACTGAAAATGTAGGCCATGAGCCAGTTTCAGTTTGCTGACCATGAACTCTGAACTGCTAAACCCTTGAATTAATGCTTCTTAACGTTACTTGGCGATATTTAAGCAATGCTTCGATCATTCGGTATTCACTAAATAAAACATCTAGATATGTTAAATACGTGCAGATAACCCAAGCTCCTTTGGAACGTGGAACCCTATATTAGCAGTTTTCTGAGCGATGAACTCTGGATATTTGGTTAACGTTTCTTATTAACGTTAACTGGAGATATTTACGCAATGCTTCAATCATTATTCACTATAACATGTCTAAATTGGCAGTTTTCTTGACAATGAACTCTGAACACTTGAATGAATTTAGTTGATTGGGATGGCATTTTTAACACAACTTAGTATTGTTTCATTACATACAGAAATTTTATTATTTACGGTCGAACCTCTCCGTACGATCGCCTCCATAACACAGACAACTTGACATTGCGGATTGTTCGTTTGGCTCCAGAAAGCACAATTCACATAATGTTTATACCGCTACGATACGCCGGAATAACTCTGATCTCTAATGCAGACACTGCTCACCCGTGCCTTTAAAGCGGCGCGAGAGTATGATTGACTCGTTTGTTGCGAATTATTTTATGACTGACCCAGCTAATTCACCACACATCCAGTGTAGAATGGTCCAGAGAAAGTAAAACTGAACTTACTCGGACGCGGTGCCACCTCCATTGCCAGCTTCAGCTGATGAACTCTGAACATACACTAATTATACAATACCAGCTTAATATACTCCTCAAACTGAATACTTTGTCTGTTTTTTTTGTATGTAATTATTTTGACAAATAATTCACTCTACATCGACCACCATGCCACGACGGACAATTGACACGATTTTCTCTAAGCGCCGGCTCAGTTCTTAACTAAAAGGTGTCGCAAAAACTTTTCCTAACCTACCTTATTCTCGGGCGATCGAATAAAGTTAAACGAAGATCAATCACTGAATTGATTTCCAAAGATTAGTGAAGGCCATCGATTGCATACGTGTTGGCACCATACCGACAGAGAGTTGCAGAACTTCTTGTTTTAACTTATCATAATTAAAAGTCTTCGAATGGTATCGAGTGTTTTTATTGGTCTATGGTGAACAGTGTTAAATTAACTATTGCTGTGGTAGTCAGGGTTCAACGGTTTGGAGGAAAGCACCGTTACGGATCAAAAAATATAAACAAACAGCAGACATCAAATAGACCTTTCCCGCATTCCACTTCAGTGCGTTCGAACAATAGCACCAGAGCGAGGTTGGGGTGGACATTTTCATACATTTGCTGTATTTTTGTCCACCCTGACCTCGACTCGGCGCCATTGTTTGTTGGAATGCGGGAAAGGTCTATTTAGAATTGTCTGGAAAATTTGAATTATGGCCTTCTTAAGTTGAACACGAAGTCTGTTTTACGACAGTTTGGCTTGTTTTGTTTAAATTATTTAAAAATTACCCCGCGAGTTGTTTTTTTTTATGCGCGGTAGAAAATAAAAACAATTTCCTCCTAGCTTGGCTTTTCGAGTAGCTTCGAGTATTTCGTCATTGTCCGCCCAACGTGCGTAATTCCAGTACGGCTCTCTTCCAGGCCTTTACCATGTGACCCGAAACCCCGAAACTCATCTTGTTTCCAGTGTCTCTCTTTTTTCCGCCTTCAGCAATCTCGTCCCCATGGCCTTTTCCCTTACTCCGGAGACTGTCACGAGACTGGTAGAAGAGAGACCTTGAGAACGATGTTGTCGCACGTCAACTGTCAACTTCTGGGCCATTTGGGTCTTCAAGCGGTTATACTGACATGACTATAGCCGTCATTAGCAGACGAAAATTCTTACCGAGGCCAGGCCGGCAATATGCGTAGCCTCTCACAGGAGACCTGAAATAAATTATGATATGACATGAAAAGTTCAACGAGGCAAGAGCCTCGTGATTTGCCTGTTATTAGCTAAGGCCTTGCCATAATTTGCATTGTTATTTCGTTAAAGTCGCCATGGTGGCTCATAGCGAGTGTCGAATATCATGAATAATGACTCTTTGAAGATCTTGAATTATTCATGCACAAACAGAGTCATCAAAAGCCAATTATAACGGCGACATTTATGGACGGCAAGAATCCATTAAATGGACAATGCGTTCATCTTACTGAAGACATGATCAAGCAGTATTGGAATTCTGCTAGACAGCTAATGCAAATACTACAATCTGACTGCCTGCATGGGCTATCGTGCGCTATCAGCCATTAGTTAGCAGTGGAGATTACCTTAAAAATCGAGATCTTATCTCGTCTCTCCTCAGGTTCAGAGGACGATTTATCAATATTATTGGGTGAGTAGATTTACGAGGAGGCTAAAAAAAGGACAATCACCGGAACGTGACTTGAAATATTCCCTTTCGGCCTTTTAAGCTATCACCACATAGAAATCACAAGCTTATAATTGTTAATTAATTATTCAGCAGAGTTTAGAACACGCAATAAACTATAGTCAACAAATCGACATTTGATTACAGGAAGAATATAAACATGAGGAATTTTCATCAACATATTTTTAACTTTTTTAATTAGTTGGTGGGAATCTGCTCGCCGTGAAAGTGATCAATTTAGAACATAGAAATGCTTTTTTCGCCAATATGTTTCAAAGCCAGATGATCGTTTAAGAGAAAGGTCAGTTGTACTACGTGTTATTTTCGGCAAAACATTTTTCTTCAAAAGTGGATCCCAGCTTGCGAATCTATTTTCAAAAATTAACATTTTTTTTGCAATATTGAGCTAAATTTAATAAATGTAGCAAATATTTCCTTAGCCGATTAACGTTGTAAGATGAAAGCCATGGCGATCTTTAAATGGCGGCAAAATGAATTTCGATTTGCTACCTCGTCTGATGTAATTTAGGGTTTTCCGGAGCAAAGAGGTTTCCTACAGAACAAATTTTAATAGTTCTTCTTCGTCACTGACCGACAATTTCCGCAAGTAGGTCAGCGTGAGAGGAGAACATCTGTTTTACTTTGCATCGAAGCTTCACCTCTCATTACAACTCATATTATGTGATTGTGGGCAGTTTTAATGACCCGGGATTGTCGGGATTAAAGCTCTTTCTGCTGGGTAAGTTGTTACTTGTGACAGCCAGGGTTCAACTTCAAGGATGACCGGAGGAAAATCGTCTGATTCAGTCAAGATAAGTTTGTTCTCAAAGAGTGATTAGGCCACAAGCTTATCGCTATCTTAAGATGCAGGAGAAGTCTTTTAGGTCGGGTTAAAATGATCACGCTAGAAGAAGGAAGTCATAAAACTCATTTACTTTCATCAGGAAATTATCGCTAGAACAAACATAATGAGAAATAATTGATTTGGTGTGAATTTAGCCGCATTAAAATGAGAATCCTCCAAAAACGTCATCTTTAGTAATTCGGCTTACAGATAATTAAGAAACTGAAAATCTTAATCCCTCAAAAAAAAATCGCTCTTAGATGCCATTATGACACCTCTCGAAAGTATCACCCTACAACAAATCCGCTTTTTTTTTTGCCACTTGTGACAGAATTAGGGCTGGCGACACAGACAAATTGCTTTTGATCTTTCAAAAGATTAAGCGTCCTTTCGCGCGACAGAACTTGCTGATATATTCCAGTATAAATTAGTTTAAAATAGGATCCTTGTAACTGAGCTCTGCTTTTATTGGGCAATTGCCGGTTTCAAAACAGCTCAGTACAAGGCAAGACTAAGACGAAAGTTGAGTGTTGGGAAGAAAACAGAGAGGTTCATTTGAGAGGTTTTCAGCGATTTTTTTTGTGGTGTAGTGTTTCCTGGTAGTCAAGTGGATTAAGAGATATGGGACTTGGATGAACACGCAAGCACGTGTGAAAATTCCCCGCCGGTTAATGACACAATCATTTGTTCGGCAAGCCCGCGATAGCGGTCATTTATTATTCCATTGCAGACTGAATAAATCTCCTCGAGAAAATTCTCGCTCAGCCTTTGGCTTTGCCGTCTGCTTGCGGTAAAAGGTGTCGTTTAAAGCCTCCAGTTAACGTTGGCCCCGCCAAAACAAACTTTCTGCCGAGGAAGTACGCTGGATGGCGCGACGTTTTGAGCTTTCAGCTCGTTATGTTGACGAATCTTGTTTTCAACGTCGTTCACGGTGCTGCTTCTCATAAGGTAACTAGCTATAATATGTTTTATCTTCTAACACTTAAACTAACATACATTCACTTCTAAGCAAAGTATTAACAAAAAAGAAACGAAACTTCAAACCGGTAAAAACCATTTTTAAACGAATTTGTGGGAAGGTTTTCAACCCGGTAAACCGGTTTATTAGTTTCTTGCAATTTTAGGATTATGAAAGAGATCAATTCCCTAGTATGTTTTAGTCTGTTGATTATTATAACAATTCATAAACTCAGAATTGCTAACAACAGCTCAGAAAAATGTTACAATTTTAAGGAGAACCAATACTGAATGTTACGTCTTGGTCGATCTTTCAAATATGGCGTGACTATACACTGAGTGTTCAAAGAAAATCTGATTGCTCACTTTCGAACTGCTGGCGTAACAAGCCACACGGCAGTCCTTTGTTGCAAATATGTTACAGTAATGGACTTAACTTTAAAACTTCAGTAAATCGCAGGAATGCGTCCCCAATGGGTTCCATATCCCGCAAATATAACTGATTTTCCATCACAGTCGGAACCACCATCCCTTGAGGTAAAATGCAAAGTTCCACACAATGTTCTGCAATAACCTTCGTTTGACCACATGCTACGACTTTTTCATAGGTTTATTAAAAGTTAAGAAATTAAAAACCCCAGCTTACTCGGCAAAATTAACGGCAGAACCACATGAAAATACTGCTCGATAGCTTTCATTTGAATGATCACACACTAGGGTTTCATCCAGAGACTTGAAGTTAATTAGACTGATCACCTTCTACGGTGCAATAAACAGTACAACATCAAAGTATTGCTCGATAGCTTTCATTTGAATGGTCCCATAACAGGGTTTCATCCACCAAAGTTAGAACCACTTTCTACAGCATTATAAAACATACCACATGAAAGCACTACTCGATACCTTTAATTCCAATGATCTCACACAAAGTACCTTGTGCAACTGAATATCGAAAGTCTGATCGGAGGGAGTAAGAGCGAGATGTACCTCCGACTGTAAACAAAACAGCTACGAAATGAATTACTCAAAATTAGAAGCAAATTAGTTATTGTTGGTAATTCGTATTCTGGAAGTGAAATACAACACAAAAATCCGTGAAAACGAGTCAGTGGTTATATTTACTTAAATAGAAAGCGATATAAACTCCGTTATCTGTACATGGGTTAGGATTTAATATAATCAAAAGTTAATCACTTGTATTTTTAGAGCGGTCATAAACTTTTGAACAATTGCTCCTTCGGATAAGGCAGAAGTTTTTCTTTCAAGTCTCAAGAAACTTGGCGCAGTTTTGAGAGAAGTGTGGTTAATGTTTACGATGACTGAGATAACCTCTTTCGAGAGTTTGGCGCCTCTGTAAATTTTACTGTATCATGTTTTGTTTTAAAAGGCAATTTTCCAAAACGTCTCTAGGTTTTAAAGTTCTAATTATGACATTATCAGATTTTAATTAAACTTGAGGCAGGCGAAGACAAGGGTTGTTTACCATTTAGGCGGAGAAACCGGGTCTTCAACGGTTTGTGCAAATGGTATTTAAAAAATCCCTGGTGGTTTTAAAGTTCCGTTCGGACTGGCTATTTACCATATACTTAACAACCCCCAATTTACCGAAAAAACCTAGGATTAGTTCAGATCAACCTGATGATAATTCCAAGATGGCGACTGGTAAGCGCTTTTTCCATTCGAATATTACAGTTGGAAATTTTGAACTACCTTTTCCGATTGATTACAGCAAAGTTGTCTAACCATTTACTTACGACCTAAATTTCCGGAATTTTTGGGTAAATGGTAAACATCCGAGGTAAAATAATAATGAAGTCCCACAAATTTCGTGTGTAAAATTTGCTTGTGCGAGCAGCTACAGTTTACTAACCAACAGAAACAAATACTTAGCCATTTTACGAGTCATCTATTGTTGTTTACATTACAACATGTATAGTGGCAAATATCACGAGCATCATGCAGTTCAATTTCTTTTTCCGCAAGCGTTTGTAACGTGCACATCCTTTCCCGCTCCTTTTTCGCTAGGTTAGGCCGTGATTTACTTGTTTATTCTAACATGTTTTCCTGTGCATGATACCTGTACGGTGTTTTTCCCGCGCTTTAATTTACCAGTAACGCGGGTTGCCTCGCTACATTTTTTCTTCAATCTGACTGTTACGAAAAATTGCCTCATTACCAGAACCTTTCTATATAGATCTTAATGTGGCCAACCGCCAAACGGCCAGAAAATTTTAAAACAGTCAACCGTCAAATGCGAAAAAATGTTATCGTCAACCGTCAAGGGAGCCAATTATAATTTGTCGGCGTCAACTGGCTCAATTCTACTCGCTCAAAGACTAATCCACTTTTTTCAACTTTCTATAAGATATTTAAGTAGGCCATTAATTACTGGTAGAAAGGAAAACAAGTCGTTAAGTTTTTTTTTTTTTAAAAACTACTGCATTGCTTTCAAATGAGGCAGTAAACTATGATAGTTAAGGAAACAACAACACGGTATGTTGATTAATTTATAAAGAAACTGGGAAAGCTAATAGCTTCCTTTGCCTTTTTTACGATTCTTCAAATTGTTAAATTATCTTGAAAGTTGTCTAGCGATATAACCAAGGTTTTGATGGCGACCGTAAATTGTGAGCTGTAATCAATAACATTAACAGAAAGTTTGCTACCTAAAATGGGACCTTTCTGTCCCTTTCTTGATCAGAGACAGCGATGCCAAACTTCTTCCTGTAAGCTTGAAAGTCGTGCGAAGCACTGCAAAACAACAGTTTGTCTAGACTTGGTTATAATCTCAAACCGGGTTAATTTTTCTCGTTGTGTACTGTATTTTCATTGAGGTGATCAACCTCATTTGAAAGTAAAAGCAAGTCTTAAGACTTAAGCTTTTTTTGTCCTTTAATATTTCTTTAAAATTCTTTTATAACCTCCGATGTAGCTAAACAACCGTAACGAAGCCATTGAAGTGATTATCGTGATTTGATACCCTTATACAATGTGCTATATACGAGGTGTGATCAGTCAATAACTTATACAAAGTTCGTATCCTTAATTAAAAGAAAACATTAAGACGATGATTTGAATTGCCGAGATATCTACAGTGGCTTAAAACCCTCTGTACGCCTGGCACTGAACAAAATCAGGCGAGTATGATGGAAAAAATGCGTGTTTTGTTTTCTAACCCGATATATATCTCTTTTTAACAGCCTCTTATAAAGGAGTTAAATATGTTTGAGAAGACCAAAAGCAAATTACATATAAGGGACATATTTCCCTTCTGTTGCTAGATTAGAAAATCTTAGAACTTGTCTTTTCTGTCATTTGAATGAGGTGGAAAATGAATTGCATTTTATACTTTCCTCTCACCTTTACGATAATTTACGCTCGAAATGTTTTGAAAACAGAAATAGAAAATACAATCATTTTGTTGTTTTAGAAAACAGATCATTTTATTTTCAGTAATGTTGACCCCTGTATCTGTAGACTTACAGCTGCCTATATCCATTCGTGCGTGGATTACAGGGAGAATACTATTACTAATCAATTAAATTGTTATATAATTTAGTTGCATTATTTTAGCTGTACTGAATTATAACACAATGTGCTAATGTACATCATATCAGGAATACTGAAGTAAATTGTTGTTGTTGTTGATTAGGCGAAATGAATACAAACAAACACTCCTCAAAGGAGGGGTTTGCGGAGAAAACAGATTAACTTGCCTATTGAATTGTTATTGTGCTTTCTGAATAAATAGTGAATTTATTTATGCAAGTGCTCTACACAACTTTTCGACGTAAGTTTGTAAGGACCTTATGATGCAAGTAGGCGACAGATGAAGTTCAATATTGCGCCTTTAGCAAGACGTTGAAAGTTACCGAACAGGATCGTCAGCCAAATAAACTAGTTTGTCGCCATTACCAGCGATGTAGGGTTTTCTTTCTGGGAACAATCAAAGTGCTTTCAAACGCATCAGTACAACAATGGGCCATCAATGAAACTAAATGAATTGCTCGGTCAACCGTCAAACATTATTCAAGTTCAGCTGGAACAGCAAAGTTACTGAAGCGCTGACAGAGAAGGTAATTTTTCTTGCAGATTGTCGCGAAATTTTGTTGCGACTCAAGTTGCAGGAACTTAGGGCAATCAAGTTTCGGGGGCAGTTCAAGAAACTGTCTTAAAGTTTAGCGTGAAATTCAGGAAAAAGCAGACAGTAGAAAAGAAGTGACACATTTTGTATTTTTTAATTTACATTCAGTTGAGACTCTGAAATGCTAAGGTTAGCTTGCAATTAACTGGAGCTCAATATATTCCATAAAAATTCATCTTCATGGGTATTTATGTGGCTCGTTTGTGAGCTCTCAGGACTAATTAACTCCTCTGGATTCTTAAAACAGCGACGGACATAACTTTGCGGGTTCAAAGATGTATTTCTTTCTGGTTGATCAACAGAGCCGAGAGTGATTTTTCTCTCGTTGATAGTTTGAGGTGCCTTTAAGAGGCACGCCAGAGCTGCGGTTTGTTGCGGTCCTTGAACTGTCTCGTTTATCAAGTGATGTATACATATTTGGAATACGTGAACGTGTTGAGTTCATTGACGAAAATTACGAATGCCTTTCTGATCGTGTCTGATGACTTCTGCATCTTCTAAAGAGAAAAAGTCGTATTTTCAAGTTGTTTGAAAAGATTTCGTGGTAACTGATATACTTTTGAAACATTGTTTTGTCAAACAAGGCCTTTGAACTCAAAACAAATCATCTTCAGTCATAATTTTGCCTGTGTGTATCAACCTCTGTTGACATTATCTTGTTATTTATTTATGCTAGGCCTTCAGCAGACGCCAATCGCCAAGCGAGCTCAAAATTTACAGTTACACAGACATGGATGCCATCACTGCAGCTTCTACTTTACACTAAACGAAATTTAGTGGCGAGTTTTCTGCCTTTTTCACTCGGTTATGAGTGAAAATGAACGCTGTAGCAAACATTGCCATATGTTTGGTTCGCGGTGCAAGACGAAGTCGGAAAAAGATCCTTCTTTCTGCATTAATTGCTGTAACACTTTGGAATTTATACTCCATTAACAATGGAAATTTATTTCGTGACCACCCGAGAGTTCTTCGCGAGGGTTTAATACGCAAGCCACAAGTAGAAATCGAGACAACGCTACGATCACTCACGTTAAGAGGACGAACATTGGGAAACCATCCCTTGGGTCGACGAGAGGAACTAAATGCTATAATTCGAGGAGGCGAGAATGACCGAAAAAATCGATATGAAAGAATTGACTTAGCGAGGCTTCATCATCCTGGTTTCAAAAGCGAACAAGATGTGCCGAGGTATGACAGCGAAGACAGTGAAAAAATTTCATCGAAATTACATTCTCGGAGAAATACGACTGCTACACCGAGCGATGTCTGCAAAAAGTTCTTCCTTACAGATTCAAATAAAAATTCTTATGGGACGTGCAAGCCACACAAACCAGCTCCTGATGCTTGTAAATTTGCGGAATCGTTGTACAGCTACGATCCTTCTTTATCGTATTGCAAGGACAACGAAGAAAGCGTCGAAATCTGTTCTTTAGGCATCGAAGTTTCTCAGAAGAGAAAACTGCTCAAAGCTAAGTGCAACAGTCAAGTTTGCCAAAGATTTGTAAACAAAGTCGAGAGAAAGTTTTTAACTTTTGGAGTTCACAGTATAGATCCTGAGGAAGGCGTTTTGAGGTCCGTTAGGAACTTTTCAGCGGTCTCGGAACTAGAACATCAACTTCCACGCGTTGCACTTCTAACTGCAAGAAATAAGTTTAACTTTGTATTCGTTAATTGTTTTGTGATTACGGACAACCAAACTCTGGCGTCTCAGCTCATCTCAATTCCCCCGCGGGTGACTACACAGGAAGGGCTTAAGCCAAGAACTAAAAATACCATCAATGTCAACATTGTCCTATTAGATTCCATTTCCAGAGCACATTTTTATCGCTCTTTGCCCAAAACAGTGGAAAGGCTGAGGAGCTTAGCTGACAAACCTGATATGGCCCCTGCTAAAGTTTACGATTTTGAGTTATTTCAAGCTGTTCACGGCCACACGACACACAATGAACACGCGCTGTTTACTGGCCAGCTGCTTCCCCCCATGGACCCCGATGAAGAAACACCCTCAGTACGTGCGGATGTGCTTTTTGGGCACTTCAAGAGGGCTGGGTACCAGACCATGTGGCAGGAGGATCTCTGTTGGATGTCAAGCTGGGGCCTAGTCACTGACTTGGTTGCGGGAGACTGGGAAGAGCTACAGATCAAACTCAAAGAGAGCTTTATTGATAACACAGGTAACCACGTTAAAAGTGCTTTTTTTCAAATGTTCCTTAAATGCAGTTTTTATTTGCATCTGAGACCCGGCCATATCAAACTTTGGCTATTGGCCATGACCCTGTGGATTCTTCATAACGGCCCCCCGGGTCTCATTCTGGCCTGATGCCAAGTATGGGTTGAGTTTGTTGTGGGTTCTGGCCTTGCTCCGAGGGTTTCTCACCGAGTACTCCAGTTTCCTCCCTACTGAAACTCAACATTTCCAAATTCTTATTCGACCTAGATAGACAACCAGCATAAAAACCAGCTATGGCTGATGTGGCTCTCAATAAATATTGTAATGTTTACTGGAGGTAGTGCCGCATGAATCTGTTTTCTGTTTGTGGGATATTTCCCCTTGCTGAGAGGGAGTGTTCATGTTACAGTTTATGTGTAGTTCAGAGCACGATAAAATTTCAAGTTAAACAATCGGAATGCGTCCACGTGCAAGAAAATACAGGAACCAAAATATCTTTGAAAAGGGGAAAAAAACACTTTAAGTACTTAATGTTATGACTTCTCTGACATCTTGTTGGGTCGCATTTCCATTTAGGACGGAAACCACAGTCTCCTAGTTCGGCTTGTTTAGGTTTATTGAGGATTTTTGATTGACATTTTCAGACTGTAATCAGTCTCTGGCACCCTCGACTACATATATGTTTTCGCTTGTCAAATTGACTCCTTCATCGATGTTTTTTCTCTACAAGCCGGAAGTACATTAAAAACGTACAGATATGGGGTCGAGGTTGTGGCCTTTACGGTTGCGTCTCTCTCCAGACCCACTCAACATTTGGACGCTTCTTAAAGATCCTTTGTGGGACGTTGTCTCGGGGAGTCTGTTCACATATATAAGCTATATAGGTCTGTGCCGCTGTGAAGGGTATTGTTTTCAGGCAGTTTAGTCTAGGGTAGGGTATGGAAATCAGACAGCTCTGGTCTAGAATGTAATATAATTTACTGGAAAAGTGGCCAGTATATAAATAATTTAGAGTAGAACAGGATTCTTTGCCCGGGGTTCTACAATAGAAATTGAAAGTCGGAGGTGATCGACTTTGTAAGATATTGGTTTAGTTAGCGTTTGTTGGACTACCACAGTGATCAGGTTTCTGCATAGAAAATAGCCATTCTGGATACCGTAGGGGTGTTTGGTGTCCAGTCTAGAAAAGGGTTGCAAAATCGAGCTGATCATGGTCTAGTACAAGGTTAAGGTGTCAGTGTCCCAGCGGCACACCCCTACCGAAAGATTCACAGACGTTGCATTCTTTCCATTGAACTAGAATACAGATTGTTTTGCAGACCAGGTTGTTAACCTCTTGGTTCTTTGGCTTTTTTTTTTTTCAGGTTTGACGCATTCAAGCTGTGAAGTGTTGGCACCATTTGGTGCTGACGCACCATTCAATGGACCTAACGGTGATCAGATCTGCTTCAACGGCAAGCTACAGCACAGTTATTTCCTTCAGTATTCAATAGACACTTTGAATACGATCGCTTCATCTAGGAGGTCGCGTCCATTACTCTCTTACACCGCTCTCAATGTTGGGCACGACGACACAGGACGAAGAATTCAGTCGCTAGATTCCGAGCTCGCGCAATACGTATCTACCATGGCAAACGATCAGAACTCGCTGACGATCATTTTAGCAGATCATGGAAATACCTACACTGAATACACATATGCCATACTGGAGGGTCGCTTTGAAATGTTTCATCCAAGCTTGTTTATGATTGTACCAAACAAAGTGGCAAGTCTCCTGGGACGAGACGCTTTGTCCGCGTTGGAGGTGAACCAGAGGAGACTGGTAACCATGATCGACCTGCACCATTCCCTGTTGCTACTAGCAGGGCCTCTCTCGGAATTTATAAAACCCGTTGGGTTATTCGCTCCCATATCAGCCAATCGGACATGCAATGATGTCGAATTGAGAACACCTAATTTATGCGTCTGTGAGGGATGGGACAGCCCGACCACAAACGATTCCACGAAAATTTCAATGGTAGAATTTGCTGTTGGCCAGCTTAATAATCTGGTACTAGCGCAGTTCGCGAAATCCGCAAATGGGAAAAGAATTAAGTATCCCATTTTACGCGCGTGCCAAAGACTGCGTCCATTGCGGTTTGAAAACGTTCGCGAACGCAACTCCAAATCGGACGGCGGACTCATCACTAGTTTTGATGTTTATTTCCAGGCTGGAAATGTAGTAAACCATGACGAAGATATATTTCACGTGGAAGTGAAATCCAGAGAGCTGGCCAATCAGTATTCTCTACAAATGGAACTTGTACATTACGATCGATTGACGCTTTACGGAAAGTACGACGCATGCGCAGATCAAGGTGTTCACCTGAAACTTTGCATTTGTTCGGAGAGCGGAAAAGAAAAGCGTTTGATGACAAAGCTGAAGAAAGTTTCATGGGCGCACTACACTACTTTTCTTTTTAAGGAAGCAAAAGCAAGAAAAATTGGTGGCATCGAATGTTTGTTTCTGATCAAAAGGAATCACAGCTCAGGAAAAAGCGTAGCTTTTGAAATCGCGAACACTTGTCCCAATGAAGTGTTTACAATGAAGATATCGGCGGAAATTGAGAATTTCAGACTTTCGAGAGAACTTCCCTTTAAAATAACCGTTCAGGCCGGAAGCATTAAATTCGCGTTTTCTGCACAGGTAGAAATTGATCACTGGAACACTTTCATAGAAGTTACTGTTGATGTTGATGAAAAAAAATATTCTAGGGTTTGAGGTAACAAGTACAAGTAGGTCACGAAACTTTTACGTGTTTCTGTGACGCTTAAGTCACGTTAGTTTTGGCAATTTCTACCTCTCTATTGTTATCACATACTATAAAATTTTACAACGATTATATTGAGTAGAGTGGGAATGAACCTTAAAGGAGCTCGGTCACGGTTTGCGCATATTGAAAAGTTTAGGCTCAATTTTTCAAATTGGTCGTTTGTAATCCGGGTTAATCTTCTCCATCCTTAGCCATCTTTGTTCCTTTATAGTTTATCATTATCTCATTGGTGTTTTTCTATCTTATTGAACTGTTATTTTCAGGTTTCCTGCCATTTAAAGGTAATTTTGTATCTGGCCAAAATAACTCAAAATACCGTGACTGAGCTCCTTTAACTACAGGACAAGCAGAGAGGATCGACTATTTCAAACAGCGCTGTAATCTAACTGAGTGAAATTTGGAAGATTTCAAATCAGTTTCCAACAGCTGTATCAAGTTGTTCCCAGCTAAAAGGACGTGCAGTTCGATGGCTATGGTTTAAAAACGTTCTTCTGTCAAAGCAAGAGGGTCAAAGTTCTTACGGGCCAGCTTGTATTTCAACAGAATTGCCATTAATCACACACGCGATCTAGCCTGTCCGTCAACTCAAAACAAAAACAGGGACAAAATGTCGTGTAAATCGCTTTGCCAAACTGTGATGAACGGGATTAGCCTACGTGTAGCCGTACCCACCCCCGGAGGAAAAACTGGCCTTTGTCTGCGCACGCGAACTTTTAGGGGAAATTTAATCTATTTGCGTAATTTGCATAAATTAACGTCACATAACAAGATTTGAGCCGGTTCTTCGTTAGACGTTTTCTCCCTCCCGTTTTTCCTCTGGGGGGTGGGGGGTGGGTCGGTGGAGGGGTTGTCCAGTTACACGTAGGCTAAAATGAGATAACCGTTGAGGTGTATTTGCCCAATGATTGGTAGACTGATTCAGGATAATAAAGACAACTGTCAAAACTTCGACGTAATCGATGGTAATAGGCAGGAGCTCTCAAAGTGCTCTTTTAAAACATACTACGATTATATTATTTATGAATCGAGACATTAGTCGGCATAATTTATGATAATTTATTTCGACTGTTTTCAAGATAATTTATTTTGAAAGAAATATTTGTATAGTCCATTAGTTTAAATTATCGTTTATAGTTTATCAAGGCTGGTGGAATAATGGCCTTTGTATTCCTTTGTCTACTAGGAGTTTAATATTGTGTAGAAGTAGCCAGTGTAAAGATTGTGTTGCAATTTACGACTACAGATTACTAGAAAAGGTAAGGTCTCCCGTCATTCATTGAAAAGAAAACCTCTGAAAGTAGAAAACAAAAGTTATAAAGAAATAAAAGAAAAAGACGGAAGATGGAGTGACGTGAGAAAATTATTTCGATTGCAGTTATTGGGACGTCACGCAGCATTGCGCGACGTGAAGAATGATCAGCATGAAACCTGCCAATTCGTCAACGAAATATTTATGACGGGTTAAGAGGAATGGATAACAAAGAAGAAATTTTCCTTGATAGAACTAGCCTGCGTAGCAAGCGTTTCCGTACGAGCCGGACGAAATCGGGCAGCGCGGAAGAGCTTTTTCGCATTCGGGCAGCATGAAAAATATGGCGAGAGCAAAAAGGTCGAGGGAGGGGGGTGGGGGAAGGGAAAGAAGGGAAGGGTCGCTCGCTTCCCTCAATGCAAGTATATATGCACAAGTACATAGACAAGTTAAATTTCTCTCGAGTCAAATGGCATCTCTGCTCAGGAGATCACAAATGATTCACATTCAAAGCCTCGGTCAAATGTATTTGTAGAGAAGTTTGAAAGAACTAAAGACGAAAAGGGTGGCATATTCATTAGAAAAAAAACTTTTCTTGGCCTGAGCGGGATTCGAACCCCCTTCCCCATAACCAGTCGGGTGTGATCACCACTACACTATCAGAGCAACCATGCTGGCTACATGGCTAATTTAGATAGTGAATGGGAATATACGTGCTTTTCGCGGGCAATGCTTTTCTCCAACTAGATGACACTGGATCGACAGGAACGATTCACAGACCGACGAGAGTAGAGAAGATATACAAAATACATATATGTAAAAGAATTCATCCGTTTACGTGTCCTGGAATATGTCTGAACAGTTTGATATGAAAGCTAGTCTCATGTAAAAGACAGCGAAGAGTTCAGGGTTTTGCACGGCTACCGACATGAGGAGACCTGTATGAAAGTTAACGCTTTTCCCACTTGATATCCCGTTTTCTCTGATCTAAATACCCCATTAACTTTTGCCCCAAATAACCCGTATCTTGTCCAGGTCTCGATATCAGAAACAGTGTTTGAGTAGAAGCAATTATGTTGAACAGATCGTTATCGGATGTTCACATTTTATTCAAGAAAGCAAATCTACACGAGAGATATGGAGAAAAAAAATGCGTCACATTATATTACAGTGGTCATTCCAAATTCAGATGCATTACCAGAATTTTGAAATACAACTAGAGCAGTTTTCCAATCACTGTCGTAAAACAAACAAAAAATGTAAAAATGTAAAGTACATGAAAATGAAGCAAGCAACCAATCAGAACACGAAGCCAACACATGCAACCCGCGGCAAGCGCGGGAAAAATGTGGTTGCATGCACTAAGTGCGTGAAAATACGTGCAAGCTAAGTCACGATTAGTTTTGTTTGTTTCTGAATGGTTAAAAAATGACGCTTGCCCTGATTGGTTCCACAAGTTTTTCTGAGCTGATCAAAGGGTTCAGTGAAAGCTACATTTTGTATACCTAAGCAAACAAAAAATATACTATCGACAGTCATTGAAAACCACTCTTATGCATGGCGTAAGATATGATAAAACATCGCAGCTAAAATGCGAAGCGTTTGATCATCACTCTTAATCAGAAGAATCTGAATCAGAATCTTTGGCTTTCTCCTTCTCTTTTTCTTTCTTCTTTTTCTTTTTCTTCTTCTTTTCTTTCTTTTCCTGCCACAGATAAACACATCAACCCAAAGGGTGTTACTACACAATCGACAAACATATCTGATCCAGTTTTGACAACAATTGCAAATCTTTCTGTTTTTTTCTTGGTTGTTGTTGATTAACACATACAGAGACAATTGCGCCTAGTAGTTGGAAAACTCCACCATGATACGCAAAACAACAACAAAAAAATAAACAAAAACCAGTAACAACACAAAACAACAGGCCCGGGTTGTTAGAAAGGTGGATAACGCTATCCACCGGATACATCGCTATCCAGTGGATAAGTGTTAACAAAACAAACCAGACTATCTCCTGGATAGTGATTTATCCAGCGGATAGTGTTATCCACCTTTCGAGCAACCCGGGCCAGGAGCCGTTTTTGGCATAGCCTGGGAACAGGCTCCCGGTGAGGACGGAAAAAAGATTGGCAAGCGCGAAACGGAAGAATTCGGGGGGCGATGCGATCGGGGCGGGACAGGTGAGCCTGTAGACTTTGTTTTTTGTTATGTACCTATCCGCCCTTACTGATTAGCCTGTAACAAATCAGTCAATAAGGTAATTAGACCACAGGGGACCCGAACGCTTTATCAGCAACAAAAATAAATGTACTATTGTTTACCTGTGTTCATGTGTCTTTTTGAGTCGTTTAGAGGGGATTTGAATGAAGCGAAGACGGTTTACATCTCTGAATATTATCTCGTCTGCCGCTTTGTACATGTAATTGACGCTCCGATTACGTCACAAGTTTCGAGTGACGTCGTTAACTATTAACTCTCATCGGGAGAGAGATTCTCAGGTTTCATAATGGCCGATGCCGTCCAAGGATTTCCGATCATTTTTGATTCAGAGAATATGGTAGTCACGTGAGCTGGCCATTATAAGTACAGTTTAAGTTGCCTAGCAACCGTGGGCTCACTCAGTTCTCAACGAGGGAACCTCACTTAAAGTTGCTTTTCCACGAACTCCTGCAGTGATATCGTGACTTATCAAGACTATCCTCTGTATCCAGACACAGAGGCTACCTGTTCCCCAAACTTATCCCAGATGTAACTCAACTAAGCCCAAATGGCTAACGACTGATCTTGCCTGTTCTTGAATGGTCCCACAGACATCCTATATGTCTTGGCATAACAAGATATTTCAGGCAGAATGACGAAAATTAACCGGCTGTGAGGATGATTTTGCCTGCCAGGTTTGATTGACAATCTAGAGAAAAGTTTTTCAGTTCAAAAAGATTTGTCCGCCCGTGAAAACCAGTTGCCCCCCTGCTGAAAACGCCAATGATACCTCTGCGATAAATGTCATCTTGTAAATGTCCAACATAATGTTTACTTACTTCATCACTGCTATCTTTTTCTTTGCCTTCCTCTTTTTCTTTTTCTTTGGATTTCTTTTTGTCTTTTTTGGATTTCTTTTTCTCATGTTTCCCTGGTGTTTCCTTCTCCTCGTCACTGCCCTCAGCACTTCGTTTCCTCTGTTCACGGGTGAAGTAAAAAGTGAAAAACTTCATCACACACGCATACAGCTTACACAACTTGCTGGGGGACATGGGCCTGACTGTGTAGCCAATCACATCACATATTTACCTGATACTTGGTCAGTGGGTTGTGCTAAAGCTCAATAGACATCTGCATACTTTGTCTCTCTTGCCTATAATGCTACTAGGTTATAATTTTAAACTTACAGCTGTGTAAGCCTTTTTGTGTGTGCCATTTTCAAATTCCTATACTCGACGAAAGTTAGTTCCTCAAAGTAATGAAACTTTTTCAAAAGGTTCGGTCCACACTTCTTTACCTTCTTTCCATCCTCGGCTTCTTTGGGTGTCACAGGAGCACCAGGGATAGGCTCAGCTTTGGGTGTCACAGGTACAGCAGGTTCGTCTTTCACTGAAAGTGGGATTTTCTGTTGACTATAAGAAAAGTCGATTAGAAAAGATCCAAGCAGGAATGTGGAGAATGGTCAGTGATTCTACAAATGAAAATCATTCCAACCTGAGGTCAGGATGCCCTTCAAGCCACTCCTTGGGTGTGCTTTCATTTGGTTTGCCATGTTTGTCCAATTTGCCACTTGCAATCAACTGTTTCTTTTGAAGAGCCTAAGAGAGGAAAAAGTTTTAAAACAAGAAATAGGACACAAAGGATCCTGACCAAAGTCAACTTCCCAATAACTAATGTGAGGCAACTCACCATGCTGACTTGCAAACAGTTGACAAGCTTCATTCTGATTAATTTTTGATCAAATCTTTTTGACAGTTTTTGATGGGTTGTAACAAATTCAACCATTCAAACTCTAGGATGTGTGGCATTGAAACTGACATGACAAATGCAGGATTGCCACCAGTACCAAAAAAATATTATTAAGAACAGTTGAGTCAAATGGAACTATCATTGAGTTTGAATGCAGATATTGTTTCCTAACTCTATAGTAGACGTAGTAAGAAACGAGATGCTGAAGCAGAGTAGATGTTTTAGCAATCACAAGCTTTTGATTCATGACAACAAAATCAGATGCGTTTGAGTGTCAAAAGCTTGTGACCGCTAAAACATTGACTCTGCCCTGCTGTATCGTTTCTTATTATGTCACTGAGCTGTACTAAGATGTAAACAAATGACTAGGCTGGATGGAAGCTATTGCACAGGACGCTAAGTAATGAGTCTTATGGGTAATTACACAGGAACCCCAGTAAGAAGTCCAGTTCCCACCATGTCCTACCTTTGGTCCCAGACCCCATTTCCTTGGGTAGGTGTCTCTTTCCATGATAACTCTTTTAATCTTAGCGGCTACACCATGATCACAGGCTGCCATCACAGCAGTTGTCATGAGAGCAATACCTGCAAAGAAACAGTGAAAAATTCACTGAGTATTTGCATTCGTCTTTCTTCCATTAATAACATATATCAGTGAGTTCTTTTTGAAATCCTTGTATGATGACACACACTTCTCTTTAAGCAGAATTCAACCACTTCATATGAAAACAAAATCACACGACTAAGAAAGCATGGTAGCATGGCTACATTGCTGTTGTTCTGTAACAGCTGGCCAACTGACTGTCAGAGTGAAAACACATTTAAATTAATGAGGACCAGTGTAACAAACTAGAGGAATGGAATCCTGTCAGTGTAGTGGATCTTATCAGCTATAACTGACAATGAGCCAAGAAGAAACATATGACTGATTAAAATAATGATAGGAAAGCTGCAATGTATATTGCAATTCCAATATTTCCAAATACAAGGCCTCTCTTCTTCACAGTTTCAAAGGCAATGTATGGCAGTCTTTGTAAGACCCTGAAGATGAAAACAGTGCCTTGCCAAATATTAGAACTGACAGTACTATAATACAGTTTTAAAATTGTTTAACCAGTGTTGCTTGTTACTTTTTTTCTTCGTTTGAGCGACAAAGTTCCTGATCAAATGAAACTCACCAAGAGCAATAGCTTCTCCTTTTGTTGTCATAATAACTATTTCTTCATTCATTTCTATTCCAGACTCATATCGAAGCAGACCAGGGATCATCAATTTAGCTCCATAACATATGGCATTGACCTAAAGCAGAATTGAACAGTGTTTTAAAGTTACATGTGCGCAAAAACATATTACACAATTAACCTTTCTACCACACTTACAACTGTAACACCACTTGTTAATCACAAGAATTAAAGAAGTAGGCTAAGGAGCATTTTCCTCAAGAACCATTAAGTTTGCCTGACTAGCGTTAAAATAAATGTATGACTAATAAATGCTTGGTTATTTAGTATTTTGTATTTTACACCTTCGGTACTGATAAATTTTTTAGAAATATTAAGTCTGACTAAAACATTGTGAGTAATGTTCAAGTACAAGTTTAATTACACTATGCTTTGGAAAAAAAAAGTTTAATTCTGATACATGTACTTACAGCACTATCTTTTACAACCAAACGCTTGTGAGACGTTAACAATGCTTCTAGTGGTTTAATGCAGCGTCTTAAGTAAGATTCTACAAGAACAACAATTTTCTATTGTTAAAACAAGAATCTGGAAGATCTGCTTTTCATAAATGTTGCTGAGGCTTTTCCTTAAAATCTGAAATGTACTCATTCTTTATAACATGTTTAACCATCAGCCATCATTAACTTTCTTGTAAGTTCTAAAATGATCTTGTTATGCTACAGTAAAACTGTCAGGCACAGAGAAAGATTACAAGCGACACTTCTCACCATCTTTGTAGTTGTCATACATCCATTGCGCATCCAGAACATCATGCATAGTTGCCATATTATCCTGCAAGATTAAAACATAAAATCATATTGTTTATTCTCTTCACTTCTGGGCACAAAAGTTAAAAAACTCAGATTTCATTTGAAGCAAATAAAAATGCAGCACACAACACTCTACTTGGGATAGTTTTCATTTAAATGGTTACATGACAAGACTAGTATTCACTATAATGTGACTTACATTCTCTGACTGAATTCCTGAGCGCACTCTCCTGAGTTCCTGCATGTGAGCTCCGATACCCATTAACAATCCAATATGGACACAAAGGGTTCTTATGTATGTTCCCGCCTCACAACTCACCCAAAACACACCTGAAAAAACATTGGCAATATTGGCTTGCTGTCATACTGACACCCCTTACCAACACATGTACAATGGTTCAAATTGGATGAGAAGCTAAGATGGCTTATTGGGTTGGCTGTTAACTCCAGTGATCATCGTATGATGTGACTCAACAAATAACTTGTGCTGTAGCAGAATGCTTTCCCCCTGCACTGAATGAGACCGCAGCTAGTCCTACCTACAGGTATTACTGTTACACTATTGGTTGAAGTCCTTGACAGGAACTGCAAGAGTAAAATGTCTTGTCCAAGAAGACATAGCAGTAACCCTTGCCCAAGGCCAACATACTAAACATGAAAATTGGTCACCACACTCTTAGAAAAAAAACCAGTATAGAAAACAGCCAAATCGATTTGCACAGTATAAGAGAAGCACAACAAATAGATTAAATTTACAACAGTTAAATCGCAATATGTCCTGACTGACTAAGTTTTGCTTTAGTACTGACAGTACTTACCAAGATGTCGCTCAGCATCATACTCGATTAACTTGCTTTCATATATTGTTCTTATTCTAAGTTGTCGTTTCACTGCAGATATCAGTGGGGGTCTCTGAAACAACGCTCCAGTAAGCATCTCTATTGTCTGCAAAACATAAAATAGAACAGCTATTAATAATTCAATCAAAAAATTTAATTTCTCCTTAATGTGTCAGATTGATAACCTCTTTAATGTAACTACTTGTAATTAGTAGAGAATTTCTTCGCTTGAAACTTGGAGGATTTGGGAAAGTGACATGTGCTTTTCAAACATGCTTTTCAAAAATTCCAGAACAATGCACTGACCTTGGCTAATTCTGCTTCCTTTTCAATAGCTTCATGAAGTCTAACAATACAGACATACTCTTTTCCTACAAGGGTAAACCAGAACCAAAACATTAATTTCATAATTCTCTGTAATGATGTTTGATGTTAAGGCATATACAGTGGGTGTCTCAACTCAGAGGAAAGGCATGGTAGATTTAAGGAGAGCAGTGTTGAGTACAAATTCCTGAGCATTACTATGCACAATGTTTACCTGCACCCTGTTGTGATTTCACAAGTCTTGTTGCTCTTTCAATGCAAACAATGAGGCAACCTGTGACCTTTGGATCAAGAGTGCCACTGTGGCCAGTCTTCTCAACACGAAGAATTCTTCTGATCCATGCCACCACCTAGAGAGAGGAAAGTTGATATCAACATCTGAAATGCAATTACCAAGAGGGAAATACTGAGCTGCAGGTACGGCAACAAAATCTACATCTCAGACCAGTAACACTAGCAGAGAAAAAAAAAAACAGAAACACAGACACACATTTTGTCTAAACACAGAATTTCTCACACCTCATGAGATGAAGGATTTGCTGGCTTGTCAAGATTTATGAATCCACTCCTGCAATGAAAACAAATGTCATTAGCAGAGTGCAAGTAAGCTTAAGTCTTACACAGGGCAATAGCTAGTAACAGGCAAACAGAGGTACTGTACAAGTACTATACTTGCCTCAGACAGTTGCGTCATTTTTACTGTTTACAGTCATCATAAACACTCTCAGACACTGTGAAATTATACTTTTCTGCTGTACAATTTAAAAAACCCAAAACTGGTACACAGCTGGACATCCTCAGTTTTCTTGAATCATGTACAAAAAGCCTGTTTCATGACAATTTTGTGGTTAGCAAGGTACTTGTATACTACAGAGTACGCTTTTTAGGGAGACCTCCTGTACAACACACTGTACTTACGAAATGTAGTCCTTGAGCTCTCTTTTCAAAGGAGAACAACCATTTGGTAATGGAGTAAAGTGGCCCGTTCTTACGTTCAACTTGTCATAGTTCTGTTGGATAATGACAGGCAGTTAACATACCTCTATCACTCATTATCATACGTGCAGGTAAAGCATTTGGCAAGAGATACTGTGGGAAATGTTACCAACTTTCAACATCTTTGTTTGGTGACAGTGTACAACTCTGTACTGCAAGCCCTCAGAACAGAAATAACATGTTACAAAGCATACAGTGTACATGTATGTCATCCACAAAAGGCCAGTTGGAAGAAAGAAAAGATCTGAGCAGACCAATAGCAATAACATAATGTCATTAGAAAGATACCTTACCTTTAAAAGTAGAGGCCATTTTGATGTGTCTAATACCCCAGCTGTAGATGTTGGCTTCAAGTGGAAATCTTCATCATGCTGGGTGTCCTGTGCAAGAAACATGATGAATCAAGGACTGATATAATAAGCATAGCTGTATATGCACCATTTGTACACTGTATATGTATAATGTAACTCAAGGTGAAGAGCTGACTTGTTACAGTGTAAGTCCAGGCTCAGTGCTACCTACAGTAGTGCAGTATACAGATTATGCTCTTACGGTGCTACGGTACGTGCCTTACCCTTTAAAATTGTCAACCAAAATTTAATCAAAAATTTTCTCAAGTGGCAACAGTAATAAAGTTGTAGGGCTTACTGGTCTATTGGTCAGTTATGAAATAGAAAAGTTCAACTATTCAAGAAACCATTATTTTCCAGGAAATGCTCTCCACAGGGCTCAGATTCATTCGTATTCTCCTACATGTACACCAAGCTCCTTAAATTCCAATACATTAGGTAAAGGAACCTTTTGGATTTAATGCATAGTATGGTAATTTAAGTGCCGAAAAATTGACGATAACTTTAACATTTCTGAAATTTCCACTGACAGAAGAGCAATTGGTTTCAAATTTTTTGGAGATGACAAACGAATTACATTACCTACGTTGAACATAAGCTACCATATACTTGTAGATTGAAACAACATGCACACGCAACAAGCTATTACCATATAACTGTATACTGCATACACTAATAACATTGACCGATGGATCTCAACATTAACACATTATTTTTGGTGACGGAATCACGATTCGAAGTTCGATAATCTTTAAAACGTGTTGGAAATGAATTTGAGATCTGCAAACTGTGCGAGAAAAGGCGATCAACTCACCCCAAGATGATTCGAAGAGTTAAGATCAGCCGCCTCGCTTTTCAACTTCTTTGCTTTCTTTGCCGAACCTGTACGACCGATATGAAACGATCGTCAGTTAAAATTCATTAGAGAGAATTAATCCGTTCTGCTAGAGAAGATTCTCAGTCATAATGCGTCGAATCTTGCAGCCCGTTGTTGAGTATAAAAGCCTGCACAACAAACGCAAACATAACGTAAGGATTTACCTGAATCGTCGTCGCCCGATTTGTTCTTGTCTTTCTTGTGCTTCTTACGAGGCGTAACGTCTAGGGAAAAGAGGTAAAACACAAATCATTAACAAAGTGGGACAAGAAAAGCTTTCTTTAATGGGGAGAATGCCTGAATTTCAAGAATTTTACACTAACCAGCGTCCGCCATGTTTCCACGTGCAGTAGTGTTCGAAATGCGCATGCGAAGCTTCGAACCCAGGGCACCAGTTATCACCAAAACACCCGGCTAGGTTTGAAAATCTGGAATGGTACAGGGAATTTTACTGGATCCAATCCAACAAGTCCTTTGTCGCAAAATTTTCATTTTTCTTGCCCAAATGGACAGTTTTCTTGCCATTGCTGCTGTTGGGATTTTTGGTAACGTCAGCAGATGAAACCCTATGTTGTTTATTCACTTCTACCTCTTTATAATCATCGGCAGGAGTCCATTACGCGGAGCCTCCATCTCTTATACTAACCCTGTGAGTCAACCCTTTTCCGTATCTTTCTATTTTTAGAAACAGCTCTTGTGGGAGTTTTTACACGACCCCTTTCAATACCCAATGACACCCCAGCTAAGATCACTGTTTGTTACAAAGCAGATTAAGATCCCACTCTTGCCCTCTATTTTGCATTTTCTATCTGTATAAACAAAACATTTAGTGGGAAATCAAGAGACTCTCTCGCGCTAATTGTATCATTATATAGTATATATCTAGTATTAGGACCTCTATGTAAACCACTTTTAATGATGGAGCTTCCTAATAAAAGATTGTTACTACTACTACTACTAATTACAGTTCTAAAAATAGAATGGTACGAGAGAGGGTTGACGCTACGTTGTAGTACGTATGGTGGCTCCGGGTGATGGGCTCCTGTCATCGGGGGGAAGGGGAGTGGGGGATGGGGGGAAGGGGGGAAGGGAGGAGAAGAAAAGAGGCGCTGTGAGATAAGAGCAAAGAGTGTCTTGTCCAAGAAAGAAACTATACTTCTCGCCGTTTTGAAATCTGCTGTCCAAAATTTCAAAACGGAGCGCTTCAGGAGAACAAAACAATCGAGGGACGAATTAGTCAGAAATCGTTCTTCTGACGGCACGATAGAGAGGCCTGCAGGTTGTCATGGGACGTTTAGGGGCTATTTGGGCATTTGGCGGGAGATTTAGGTCATTCCATGTTAGTCAGCCTTTGTGCTTGTCCCTATTTTTTTATCAAGCTTTTGTTATAACAGCCTTTATGTATAATTGTAAGATATTCTAGCTTATTGACTTGTTTACCTTTTTCCCGGGGTCTTGTGCTGCTGTATTAGATGAGCAATACGTTTCCACGTTTTTTTTTTGATCAAGTCTTAAGGGTTGTTCTTAGTAGTAGTTTTTCGTATCTGGCGTAGCACGTGTTCTAATTGTTAGAACCGATGGTTGTAATTTTTAAGGATACAGATTATCTCATGAGAGACTGACTGACGCATCCTCAGTAAACTATTCACGTTGAATGTCTCGTGCTAGTGTACTCAGCAGGTGAACTTTCACGCCCATCTTGGAAACATGTCTCTTTTTGTTTTCTTATTTTACATTTTGCGGTTTGCGCTTTGTTGCTAAGTTACAGAACCGTGTCTTAAAGACACTGCCTACGCATCGCCTGTCACGGTCACTACCATGCTAATCACCAATGACACAGCGGTCTCTGTCACTTTCTGAAACAAGTAATCCGGCACGATACCTGAGGTGAGCAAGTTGGCGAATCATAACAGTGGTTTGTTTTAAATGTAAAATCTATCATCACTGACATCTTCGCCGTCTGGCATATATAATAAGGTGAGAGATTTTGAATTGAAAATTATTTCGTATATTATTTTGAAATAATATACTAAATGAATTCATAAGTTGAGAATCTAAGCCGCTTAGTTTACTTCCCATAACCAACTTAGAAATTAGGGTGATAGTATAATTTATTGAATTTATTCCGGCTCTGTGTTCGGATTCTTACGTTATAAATTATTAGCGCACAGCCCGGGCGCATAGGTAACTCAGGTTTTTCTTTTCAAATGACTCATGGTCTTAAGTTTTAAACTAAATCAATGTCATGCAGCCAACTCAGGGTTAAATGATCAAATCGATTTTTATCCACCATTACAGCCTATTAAATGATCAAAGATTATCAGCCACACAAAATACAAAATAAGGTTCGGTTGAACTGTGTGAATGAACTTGAGATTAAATGTAAATCGTCCTAATTTTTTTTCTGGATGACAATATATGGTCTTTTGGGCCGATTCATTGTCGTGTTTAATAAAAAAAATATTAATTCTATCATTTAGGTGTTGGTTTAGGGTATATGGCGACTTCAGAATCAGTGTAATTTGGCAAAATATTCTTTATTGACGAGACGTGATTTGTCATGCATTATTAATTACCAAACATGTCGGAAGTTTAGAGTTTTAAAACTCCAAGTATATGTGATATGATTTTAAATGTCTGGTGATTTCAATTGCGCTCGTGGCTAACTGTTAAAATGTCATCTGTTTGGTGGGTATGGACGCGGCTATGTTACAGATTTTATCGATTGTAGAAATTGCTGGAAAAACGGTTTTAATTTTCAGATTACGCTGTGGTCGTAAGACAAATAAATGCATTTCCTTATTGACTAATTTAAAATCATTGAGAATTTTAAATCATAACGCACCGATTTTATGGCGACGCCAAAAGAGGTTCGGCGATTTTAGACCACTTTGATTCGAAGCACTCTGTTTGTCGTTTGTGTTCTTGTTGCGCCAAATTTCATAAATAATTTTTATAACGCATACTAAAACATGTTTTGCACTGTACTTGAATGTAAATATTTAAAAGATACGTTTTTTTCAAGCCTTTTTACTGGAGGAAACTAACGTATAGCGCTATTAAAATACATACATTGAGCGATGCACTTAAGCAGTGAATTTCTCAAAAATTAAAATGTATATTAAACGGGACTTGAGTTTGAAACCAACTTATTTAAATTTGTCCACGTTCTAAGTAGCAGCCAAAAGGGACAGAAACAAATTAACGGCTCTGACATCGTATCATCGTTTTACGTCAGTTGCTGTGCAACCGTAGTGTTAATTGAAGAATGAATACTGTGGGAGCCCGTGAAAATCGAATTTGTATTCGTGAAAATCTTGGATCTACTGAAACGGCAATTCATACGAATCATTTGCCTTTTTAAGTTACTTTGCAATTGTGTTCTGTTGGCCACTCCCTTTTAAATTCAAACCAGAGACGTGTTCTTGATTCAGTTGATTTTTAGCAAACCTATTAAAGAGAAATAACGATTTGAGGATGATAAATGTCGTGGTTTATGTCCTGTAACTGCCTCTTTCGACTTGCTAAACAGCTTCTAAAGTAAACAAGCGTCTTCCTGTTTCCGCAAGTTACTAAAAACATTTTTTTGCGCGATATCAATATTCGGTAAACGACTACACCACCATCAAAGCTCAAAAGGCATACATTAACCTCGACCTCAGAACGAGGACAAAGATGGCCACTGGAGGTAAGAGATGGCCATAAATGCCGAGTTAAGAATCAACTTTCGCTTTTTGTGTTTGAGACATTTTCGTTAATATTGCTTGCTTTATTTAAAGTGCCTTTTTTACCCGAGAAATAGGTGGACTTGCATAATATACAAGGCCGGACGAAGTCTTTCAACTACC